>NC_137099.1:788570-798571 GCF_949357685.1 Gobio gobio | reverse complement strand
ATCTTTAAACACAGTTTCGTTTGAGCTTCTGAACGTTTGCATAATGAATCATCTCTATATCACTATATATTCACAGCCCCTCTGACTATAAGAAGCGCTGCGGTTTCCATCTCGAGTTTAAACTCTGTAGTGTGTGTGTGTGTGTGTGTGTGTGTGTGTGTGTGTGACGAGCTACTGGAACGACTGAACTTCTCGTCTCGTCTCAAGACCACAGAGAGACGTGTGGTTTAAACAGAAATTAAGCGCTGATCGACACGATACATAGCTGCTGCACACACACACACTCACAAACTCACACTCTCACACTCTCACACACACAACAATATATGCTAATAATCTGAAGCTGAAGATCCGTTATAATATTCTCAATCACAGGTCAGCTGCTACAGTAAAGGAAACAGTCAGACACGCATGTAACAGACACACATGTAACAGACACACATGTAACAGACACACATGTAACAGACACACATGTAACAGACACGTATGTAACAGACACGCATGTAACAGACACACATGTAACAGACACACATGTAACAGACACACATGTAACAGACACGCATGTAACAGACACACATGTAACAGACACACATGTAACAGACACGCATGTAACAGACACGCATGTAACAGACACACATGTAACAGACACGTATGTAACAGACACGCATGTAACAGACACACATGTAACAGACACACATGTAACAGACACACATGTAACAGACACGCATGTAACAGACACACATGTAACAGACACACATGTAACAGACACGCATGTAACAGACACGCATGTAACAGACACACATGTAACAGACACGCATGTAACAGACACGCATGTAACAGACACGCATGTAACAGACACACATGTAACAGACACACATGTAACAGACACACATGTAACAGACACACATGTAACAGACACACATGTAACAGACTCACATGTAACAGACACGCATGTAACAGACACACATGTAACAGACACACATGTAACAGACACACATGTAACAGACACACATGTAACAGACACGCATGTAACAGACACGCATGTAACAGACACACATGTAACAGACACACATGTAACAGACACACATGTAACAGACACACATGTAACAGACACGCATGTAACAGACACACATGTAACAGACACACATGTAACAGACACGCATGTAAAAGACACGCATGTAACAGACACACATGTAACAGACACACATGTAACAGACACACATGTAACAGACACGCATGTAACAGACACGCATGTAACAGACACACATGTAACAGACACGCATGTAACAGACACACATATAACAGACACACATGTAACACACGCATGTAACAGACACACATGTAACAGACACGCATGTAACAGACACACATGTAACAGACACACATGTAACACACGCATGTAACAGACACGCATGTAACAGACACACATGTAACAGACACGCATGTAACAGACACACATGTAACAGACACACATGTAACAGACACGCATGTAACACACACATGTAACACACGCATGTAACAGACACACATGTAACAGACATGAATGTAACAGACACACATGTAACAGACATGAATGTAACAGACACACATGTAACAGACACACATGTAACAGACACGCACGTAACACACGCATGTAACACGCATGTAACAGACACACATGTAACAGACACACATGTAACAGACACACATGTAACAGACACACATGTAACAGACACACATGTAACAGACACGCATGTAACAGACACGCATGTAACAGACACACATGTAACAGACACGCATGTAACAGACACGCATGTAACAGACACGCATGTAACAGACACGCATGTAACAGACACGCATGTAACACACGCATGTAACACACGCATGTAACACACGCATGTAACAGACACAAATGTAACAGACACCCATGTAACAGACACGCATGGAACAGACACGCATGTAACAGACACGCATGTAACAGACACCCATGTAACAGACACAAATGTAACAGACACCCATGTAACAGACACGCATGGAACAGACACGCATGGAACAGACACGCATGTAACAGACACACATGTAACAGACACGCATGTAACAGACACACATGGAACAGACACGCATGGAACAGACACGCATGTAACAGACACGCATGTAACAGACACGCATGTAACAGACACAAATGTAACAGACACACATGTAACAGACACCCATGTAACAGACACGCATGTAACAGACAAACATGTAACAGACACACATGTAACAGACACGCATGTAACAGACACGCATGTAACACACACCCATGTAACAGACACACATGTAACAGACACATGTAACACACACATGTAACAGGCACCCATGTAACAGACACACATGTAACAGACACGCACGTAACACACGCATGTAACACGCATGTAACAGACACACATGTAACAGACACACATGTAACAGACACACATGTAACAGACACACATGTAACACACATGTAACAGACACACATGTAACAGACACGCATGTAACAGACACACATGTAACAGACACACATGTAACAGACACGCATGTAACAGACACGCATGTAACACACACATGTAACACACACACATGTAACAGACACACATGTAACAGACACACATGTAACAGACAATAAAAAAATGTAAAAAAAAGCCTATTAGCCTGTATTTGATTACCCCATTACAATGGTCACGTTCATAAAAATTCACATACTTGTAGGTTTAAAATTCCACATATGACACATTTATTGTCCAACATTAAATATTTTAGAAATATTAATACTTTAGTCAGAATTATTGCATTCTATTGCGCTCCGTCTGTTTGGCGCTCGTGCACGGAAGCCTGAGTTTTAGCGGAGATTCACTTGCAGAAGCTCGTCATCTCCTGACAGTGAAATGGACATATTAGCATGACTTTCTCTCATTTACAGATGGAGAATATCCCTGTGACATGAGGAAAACCCCACATCTCAAATGCATTAAACAGCGTGAGTACATTAGGCTGTCAGCACACAAAATCTCTCAGAGCGTCTGACAGGACAAACTTATACATGTTAACTATCTCTCACCAGTTATTTTAAAGCCCTTAACATAAACAGTGTTGTAGTACTCGGACTCGGACTCGGTCTCGGACTCGGTCTCTGTCTCGGACTCCTCGGACTCTTCGGTCTCGGCCTTGGACTCGGACTCGATCTCTGTCTCGGACTCGGTCTCTGTCTCTGTCTCAGAGACAGAGACCGAGTCCGAGACAGAGATCGAGTCCGAGTCCGAGACAGAGATCGAGTCCGAGTCCAAGGCCGAGACCGAAGAGTCCGAGGAGTCCGAGACAGAGACAGAGACAGAGACAGAGACAGAGACAGAGACAGAGACAGAGACAGAGACAGAGACTGTCTCAGTCTCGGACTCAGTCTCGGACTCAGTCTCGGACTCAGTCTCGGACTCAGTCTCGGACTCAGTCTCGGACTCAGTCTCGGACTCAGTCTCGGACTCGGTCTCGGACTCGGTCTCGGACTCGGTCTCGGACTCGGTCTCGGACTCGGTCTCGGACTCGGTCTCGGACTCGGTCTCGGTCTCGGACTCGGTCTCGGACTCGGTCTCGGTCTCGGTCTCGGACTCGGTCTCGGACTCGGACTCGGACTCGGTCTCGGACTCGGTCTCGGTCTCGGACTCGGTCTCAGACTCGGTCTCGGTCTCGGTCTCAGACTCGGTCTCGGTCTCGGACTCGGACTCGGACTCGGTCTCGGACTCTGTTTCTGTCTCTGTCTCTGTCTCTGTCTCTGTCTCTGTCTCGGTCTCGGTCTCGGTCTCGGTCTTGGACTCGGTCTCTGTCTCTGTCTCTGACTCCTCGGACTCTTCGGTCTCGGCCTTGGACTCGGACTCGATCTCTGTCTCGGACTCCTCGGACTCAGTCTTGAAGGCGGTCGATCGTTTTCCTATTTAGCACCTAAACTCTGGAACAGTCTTCCTAACATTGTTCGGGAAGCAGACACACTCTGTCAGTTTAAATCTAGACTAAAAACACATCTCTTTACTGTGGCATACACATAAAACACTTTTTCAATGAAATGATTGTTAGGCTGCATTAACTAGGTCAGCCGGAACCGGGAACACTTCCCATAACACCTGATGTACTCGTTACATCATCAGAAGAATGGCATCTACGCTAATGTTAGTCTCTCTGTTTTATCCCGAGGTTTACTGCAGTCAGCCGGATCCGGGCCGTATCCAGATCAGATGGTGGACCTGCGCCCAGAGAAGACCAACACAGGACCCCGAAGTGTCTGGGAGACCGTGATTAGACTCCCCCTGAAACTGCCTCATCGACACGGCATCTCAATAAACCCGTCTCCTGCGTGTTGCCTCCGATCATTCGAATATTGCACTTTAATAATTATTTAATCAACATCATCCTCAATAAACCCGTCTCCAGCATGTTGCCCCCGGTCCCTCGAATATTCTGATCTATTATGACCTCCGAGCTGTAAAACTGCCTGAATAATAATAATAATACGCTGTTTGTTAATTGACCAGAGGAGAACTGGCACCCCGACTGAGCCTGGTTTCTCCCAAGGTTTATTTTTCTCCATTAGGTCACCTAATGGGGTTTTGGTTTCCTTGCCACTGTTGCCTCTGGCTTGGCGTGCTCAGTTGGGGACACTAAATTTTTCAACTAAACATCGAAATACATCTAAATAATAAACTAAATTAACCATTTAAACTAAATTACTGATCAAATTATTGATCTAAAGCCCACACTGTCACTGTATGATACTTGAAATTTTTCCAGAATGGCTATACAGCTGAATAAAATTATGCTGCATTATTTTCCTGTTTAACACTGTAAAGCTGCTTTGAAACAATCTACATTGTTAAAAGCGCTATATAAATAAAGTTGACTTGACTTGACTTGACTTGAACTCGGACTTGGTCTTGAACTTGGACTCGGACTCTTTGGTCTCGTACTCGGTCTCTGTCTCGGCCTCGGACTCAGACCTTTCGGTCTCGGTCTCGGACTCGGTCTCTGTCTCGGACTCCTCAGACTCGGTCTCGAACTCGAACTCAGTCTTGAACTCGTACTCGGACTCAGTCTTGAACTCGGACTCCGTCTCGAACTCAGACTCGGACTCGGAATCGGACTCGGACTCGGACTCCTCGGACTCTTCGGTCTCGGCCTTGGACTCGGACTCGATCTCTGTCTAGGACTCCTCGGACTCAGTCTTGAACTCGGACTTGGTCTTGAACTTGGACTCTGACTCTTTGGTCTCGGACTCAGCCTCGGACTCTGACCTTTCAGTCTCGGCCTTGGACTCGGACTCGGTCTCTGTCTCGGACTCCTCAGACTCGGTCTCGAACTCGAACTCAGTCTTGAACTCGTACTCGGACTCAGTCTTGAACTCGGACTCGGACTCCGTCTCGAACTCAGACTCGGACTCGGACTCCTCGGACTCTTCGGTCTCGGCCTTGGACTCGGACTCCTCGGATTCGGTCTTGAACTCGAACTTGGTCTTGAACTTGGACTCGGTCTCGGTCTTGAACTCTGTCTCGGACTCAGTCTTGGTCTCGGACTTGGTCTTGAACTCATTCTCGGACTCTGTCTCGGACTCTGTCTCGGACTCTGTCTCGGACTCTGTCTCGGACTCTGTCTCTGTCTTGATCTCGGTCTTGAACTCAGTCTCGGACTCTGTCTTGAACTTAGTCTCGGACTCGGTCTCAGACTCGGACTCTGTCTCGGTCTCGGTCTTGAACTCTGTCTTGGACTCAGTCTTGGTCTCGGACTTGGTCTTGAACTCTGTCTTGGACTCAGTCTTGGTCTCGGACTTGGTCTTGAACTCTGTCTTGGACTCAGTCTTGGTCTCGGACTTGGTCTTGAACTCTGTCTCGGACTCAGTCTTGGTCTCGGTCTTGAACTCAGTCTCAGTCTCAGTCTCGGTCTCGGTCTCGGTCTCGGTCTCGGTCTCAGACTCGGTCTTGAACTCAGTCTCGGTCTCGGACTCTGTCTTTAGAACTTTAAATTTAGTGATTTGTATACCAAAAGTAATATTTTAAATTCTGAACTGGATAGGCAACCAGTGTAAGGATCTCAGAAGCGGCGTGCAATGATTAAATGTTCTCTTTCTCTTGAGGAACCCAGCTGCAGTATTCTGAACGAGTTGCAACTGAGAAATTAGTGAATTAGAAATGCCGTAATAGAGTGAGTTGCAATAGTCCAGCCGAGATGTAATGAGGGCATGGATGGCAACCTTCAGTGAGTCTTCAGAAAGAAACATTTTGGATAGAGAACGACGATAGAAAAAACTTGAGCCTACAACAGAGCTCATTTGTTTATCGAATTTCAGGCAGTTGTCGATTACCACACTTCGATTTCTCACTTGTGAAGATAAAAAAGGATTTAAATGCTCAAGATCCAGATGATTTTGTGTCCTGGAGTCAGAGGGGCTAAAAACGATGATTTCCGTTTTATCTGAGTTTAGGAACAGAGCATTTTTGGAGAGCCATGTTTTGACATCGTCCAAGCACACTGAGAGAGTGTTTAACGCAATATTACTAGTTGCATGTCATCAGCGTAACAGTGGAAGGAAACACCATATTCATCAAAGATGCGACCCAGTGGAAGTAGATAAAGCGAGAAAAGGGTGGGTCCTAAAATAGAGCCCTGAGGTACACCACAAGTTAGCTTACCAGACGAGGAAGTAAAGTTACCTACTTTAACAGAAAAACTTAGATTAGGTAAATAAGATTTGAAGCAACTTTAAACCTACGCGAGATAAGGATATCATGGTCGACAATATCAAAAGCAGAAGACAAATCGAGCATGAGTCAAATTACAGAATCACCGTCATTGAGGACTCTTACTAAAGCGGTTTCGGTACTAGGGTTAGGGATTTAAAACCGGATTGAAATGTCTCATAGATGTGGTTATTAATTAAGAAGGTTTGAAGCAGTAAGAGCACAATTTTTTCCATAACCTTAGAGATAAAAGGCAGGACAGATATTGGACGAAAATCTGAAAGGACAGATGTGTCCACTGAAGGTTTCTTTAAGACTGGAGTGACAAGAGCCTTTTTTAGACACCTTTCTGTAAACTCTTGTTTAGCAAAGACACAAGTCCCGGCCCTACAATGTCAATGATCTGCCTCAGATAAAGCGGGTGAATAGTATCATGGGAAGGTTTTCGTTTTGCAATGACTTCTTTGACTGACTGTAGCGATATAAGGTTAAAAGTTGTCCAAGAGGAGGATAGGTTGCAAGACGTTGAAATTTCACAGTCAGCAGCTTATATCTGAGCCCTTTTAGTACCGAATTTATGACGGAAAACAGAATTTTAGGAGTATGATGGTGTTTTTGCTACATCACTTCTCTTCTATTGTCTTTTTATTGGTTTGGGTATTTAACATAATATGAAAATAAAATAAAAAATACAACAACATTAGATACAATTAGTAGCAGATGATAGAATAATAGAAGTCATAAAGATATGTAAATAAATAATAACTGTAGAAATTACATGGGGGGAAACAAACAAACACAGAGAGGTGGTATTTTTTAATATTTGTGCAATAATGGTCTATTTTGAAATTGAAAATTATACAAATTTTTTTGGGGTATTTTTTTTATTATTGCAGTATTTCAGGTTAAAATAGAGACTAGGTCTTCAAAATATTTTTTCTGAAGGCAGATTAGCCCCTCTTTTGGAATTATTTAAGAAATCCTGCAAGCATGTGTGTGACCACTAGAGGTCTCTATGGAGAGGCTTTGGTCTCTTTTCAACACATTTAATGATTTTTTTTTGTTGATGGATTTGAATATATTTTTAAAAAATCTCAAAAACTTTTTATTATAAAATTTTAGATTTTATTTGTTGTTGTGAGAAATATAGATTTTTATAGAATTTGTGTTTTTGCAGATTTCCCGTTCATTTCCTATGGTCAGTCAAAGACAATGAACGCTACTTTTTTTTTTACGACCAATCAGCATGCTCGAATCATGACCCCAATTATTGTGTGTTTACATCCCTAATGCTAGAAAAGTCACCAAGTTTCATTTCATTCAGATGAAGCTGTGATTTAAAAAAAATCAAAATGTGGTTCATAGGTTCAGTTTTTCATAGGTGTGTGTGTGTATAAGTGTGTGTGTGTGTGTGTGTGGATGTGTCAATATCACACTCTTGATGTCCAGAGTCATGTGCTACATCACTTCTCTTCTATTGTCTTTTTATTGGTTTGGGTATTAACATAATATTAAAATAAAATAAAAAATACAATAACAACATTTATAGATACAATTAGTAGAATAACTGAAGTCATAATAATAAAGATATGTAAATAAATACAAACACAGAGAGGAGTCCAGTCAAAAGCATGCGGTACGCTACATTATTTCTCAACGGGTTATTTTAATATATTTACTGTTTACAAAATATCAGAGAAAACCAAATGTCGTTCAATGAAATGATCAAATGAATACAGATATGATGACAGAAGCACTCAGTTCATCAGATTGAGTTCTGATGTTGTTTTTTGGGGGGGGATTTTCTCTAGCGTTTATGCCGAATAATAAGAATAAATTATAAAAGAGCAATTCAAAAAAACTGCAGTCGAGTCCATAAGTGACGTCTAGAGGAGGCGTTTGTCTTTACATCAAACCATAAAATATGAGGAAAATACACTGCAAAATTTTTTTTTATTACTTAGTATTTTTGTCTTGTTTTCAGTCCAAATATCTAAAATATCTAAAATATCTTACATTAAGAAGCATTTACTAGACAAGCAAATTTTTTTGTCTTGTTTTGGCGGAAAATAGCTCAAAATTAAGGGAGTTTTTGCTTAAAATAAGCAGAATAATCTGCCAATGGGGTAAGAAAAATAATGTTGTTTTCTGTTTGAATTAAGATTATTTTTCTTACCCCATTGGCAGATTATTAAGATTATTTTAATGATTGATGAAACGACAGCTACAGGTTTTAAAAGTATAAAGCAAACATTGAGTTATTAATATCTGGACGGTTATCATCACATTTCTAATAATATGAGAATGTCAGTTTTCCATCACATCTGGCCTGAAGATAAGACGAACTCTAAAGTGTGTTTGAGTGATGATCATACACACACACACACACACTTCTGATGTGAGAATCATGCAAGTAGGTCATGAGAGGCGGATGAGGGGAAGTCAGTCTGTGGGTAGCACTTCCTGTGCCAGCAGCGCACGCGCGTGTGTGTGTGTGTGTGTGTGTGTGTGTGTGTGTGTGTGTGTGTGTGTGTGTGTGTGTGTGTGTGTGTGTGTGTGTGTGTGTGTGTGTGTGTGTGTGTGTGTGTGTGTGTGTGTGTGTGTGTGTGTGTGTGTGTGTGTGTGAGAGCGTCAGGCTGATGTGGAGCTCTTCAGATCCCTCAGGATGGCAGTGATTGTCTCCGGGGCGTCCTGGAGCCCGTCCTTCCACCGCTGGGGCACGGATGAGCCGGAGTACGCCGCCCGCGCGCCGAGGAGAGCGCCGAGCGCAGCGCCGCGGTTACAGTTCTCTCCTGCGGACACACACACACACACACACACACACACATCGTTACACACACACACATGCTCATGAACCAGCAGAGCGAGAGAGGGAGACACAAACCTCCACAGTTAGTGTTGGTCAGGATTCCCCCCGGCACGTCATCATGAAAGCAGTACGCCAGGTAGAAGAGGCTCGTCAGCGCTCCTGCGACACACACACACACACACACACACACACACTCAGTCAGAGGAGCATCATGGGAAGCTCTGCGCTGTATTGGCTCAGGGTTTTCTGACCTTGTGTGTAGCAGGCGAGACCGAGAGACTCCACAGCGCTCTGATGGACCTTCAGACGCTCGGCTGATGAGGCTGGAAACCTGATGAACACACACACACACACACACACGTTGGGTTTTCATGTTTTATGGGGACTTTCCATAGGCGTAATGGTTTTTATACTGTATAAACTGTATTTTCTATCCCCCTACACTGCCCCTAAACCTACACATCACACACACACAC
>NC_137099.1:781070-786070 GCF_949357685.1 Gobio gobio | reverse complement strand
GTTTACACGCCTTTTTTTTGTTAAAATCTACTGTTAATGTGTGACAAAACGTAGTTTTAAGACTTTTTCAGTCGATAATGTAGTAGTTTAAAGCTCAAATGTGTGGTTTATTTATATAAAGAGTGTCTATTTGAACATGTGATGTGGTGTGTGTGTGTGTGTGAGCTCCAGTGGATCAACGGCGCTCATTAACCCGCTGAGATCAGCCTTTCCTCAGCCAGTTCTTCTGCCGCTGGCTCTGATGTCTCTGTGGCGGCTCCACATATAATTCGTCTTGTAACGGCCGATCTTTGCTCTCATGGATCTATAATTTGTTCCCTGGCAAATCGTTTAGACTGAAGGCAAAGAGAAGTTTCATTACTTTTTTATTTTTAGGCTATAACTGTAAGTTGCAGTTGTTACGTTAGCCGACTAGCGCTGACTTTGAATGTTTGACAGAATTGTTTGCTTTATTTCATGTATAGTTTATTATAGCTTTTACTTGTACTTTTGTATTATTGATCAAACATAAACTTGCATTTAACAAAAAGAAACATGTTGTGTTTCATGTCATTTAATATTATCACAGTGATAATCATATTGTCTGAACCAGATATTAATATACAGATTTTCTCCTCATTGTTGTCACTACTAGAGCAAGCTCCTGATTGGTTATCGTGGCGCGGAATATCGGCCAAAGTTCAGATTTTTCAACTTGAGCGAATCGCCGGAATCGCGCGTTCAAAACGCTCAATTCGCGTCCTTCGCGCCGCCTCATTCTCCCGACTCTCGCCGCCTCATTCTCCCGACTCTCGCCGCCTCATTCTCCCGACTCTCGCCGCCTCATTCTCCCGACTCTCGCCGCCTCATTCTCCCGACTCTCGCCGCCTCATTCTCCCGACTCTCGCCGCCTCATTCTCCCGACTCTCGCCGCCTCATTCTCCCGACTCTCGCCGCCTCATTCTCCCGACTCTCGCCGCCTCATTCTCCCGACTCTCGCCGCCTCATTCTCGTGACTCTCGCCGCCTCATTCTCCCGACTCTCGCCGCCTCATTCTCCCGACTCTCGCCGCCTCAAACGCGCGACTCTCGCCGCCTCATTCGCGCGACTCTCGCCGCCTCATTCTCCCGACTCTCGCCGCCTCATTCTCCCGACTCTCGCCGCCTCATTCTCCCGACTCTCGCCGCCTCATTCTCGCGACTCTCGCCGCCTCATTCTCGTGACTCTCGCCGCCTCATTCTCGTGACTCTCGCCGCCTCATTCTCGTGACTCTCGCCGCCTCATTCTCGTGACTCTCGCCGCCTCATTCTCCCGACTCTCGCCGCCTCATTCTCGCGACTCTCGCCGCCTCATTCTCCCGACTCTCGCCGCCTCATTCTCCCGACTCTCGCCGCCTCATTCTCCCGACTCTCGCCGCCTCATTCTCCCGACTCTCGCCGCCTCATTCTCCCGACTCTCGCCGCCTCATTCTCCCGACTCTCGCCGCCTCATTCTCCCGACTCTCGCCGCCTCATTCTCCCGACTCTCGCCGCCTCATTCTCGTGACTCTCGCCGCCTCATTCTCGTGACTCTCGCCGCCTCATTCGCGTGACTCTCGCCGCCTCATTCTCCCGACTCTCGCCGCCTCATTCTCGTGACTCTCGCCGCCTCATTCTCGTGACTCTCGCCGCCTCATTCTCCCGACTCTCGCCGCCTCATTCTCCCGACTCTCGCCGCCTCATTCTCGCGACTCTCGCCGCCTCATTCTCCCGACTCTCGCCGCCTCATTCTCCCGACTCTCGCCGCCTCATTCTTCCGACTCTCGCCGCCTCATTCTCCCGACTCTCGCCGCCTCATTCTCGTGACTCTCGCCGCCTCATTCTCGTGACTCTCGCCGCCTCAAACGCGCGACTCTCGCCGCCTCATTCGCGTGACTCTCGCCGCCTCATTCTCCCGACTCTCGCCGCCTCATTCTCGTGACTCTCGCCGCCTCATTCGCGTGACTCTCGCCGCCTCATTCGCGTGACTCTCGCCGCCTCATTCTCCCGACTCTCGCCGCCTCATTCTCCCGACTCTCGCCGCCTCATTCTCGTGACTCTCGCCGCCTCATTCTCGTGACTCTCGCCGCCTCATTCTCGTGACTCTCGCCGCCTCATTCTCGTGACTCTCGCCGCCTCATTCTCCCGACTCTCGCCGCCTCATTCTCCCGACTCTCGCCGCCTCATTCTCCCGACTCTCGCCGCCTCATTCTCCCGACTCTCGCCGCCTCAAACGCGCGACTCTCGCCGCCTCATTCGCGTGACTCTCGCCGCCTCATTCTCGTGACTCTCGCCGCCTCAAACGCGCGACTCTCGCCGCCTCATTCGCGTGACTCTCGCCGCCTCATTCTCGTGACTCTCGCCGCCTCAAACGCGTGACTCTCGCCGCCTCAAACGCGTGACTCTCGCCGCCATTTCGCGTCTCTGCATTGACTTAACATGTAAATCACTCGCGTGAATCGAGTCCGGTGTGAACGCACCATTAGTTTCTCATTAACAAAGACATGATTTAGAGATTGTGCACTGCTGATTTATTGATTATAACCAGTGCTGGAAGTGGGGCGGTACTTACCGGTACAGAGCACCCCCATCCCCCCCCCCCACACACACACACACACACACACACACACACACACACACACACACACACAAAAACAATGCAACCAATGCGACCCCTAAAGGAAGAGCCCCAGAGGTTAAGTGTGCGCTGACCTCTCTGCCCGCTGTATGAAGGGTTGGCAGGCGTGCCAGGCGTCCAGCGCGGGCGATCGGAGCGCGGCCTCGGCCAGCCCTCGCACACACGAGCCGTTGAGCGCGGCGTGAAGCGCGCGAGCATACAGAGACACCAGCGGAGGGAGCTGCCCGTGAGGATGAGTGAGCTTCACCCACTCCACCGCCGCACACACCTGCACACACACACACACACACACCTTTACACACAGCACCACGCAAGACTCTGATTGGCTGCTCGCGTGACTCACCGCTTCCTCCTCATTGGCTGACAGCAGCACGAAGGGAATGGCCATGGGGAGACAGCCAATGGCGTTCAGCTGGCCGTCGGCGCGGGGAGCGCTCAACATGCGGCGGGAACGCTGCTCCGCGAACTCCAGAACCTGTGAGGGGTCACATGGGGTCGTGAGCGTCAGAGGCATGTTGTGTTGTGTGGTGATCTTACCCATAGATATATATAATAAAGGCTACAGCGGAGTCTCTAACGTCATCACCGGCGGCCATCTTGTCACAGGCAAGCTTTCTGGCGGCCATTTTGTCACAGACAAGCTTTCTGGCGGCAATCTTGTCACAGGCAAGCTTTCTGGCGGCCATCTTGTCACAGGCAAGCTTTCTGGCGGCCATCTTGTCACAGGCAAGCTTTCTGGCGGCCATCTTTCAATTTTTCATAAGTATGCAGTAGTGTTGTAGTATTCAAGACCGGTCTTAAGACCATTTTTTGAAGGTCTTGGTCTTGTCTTGGTCTCTGACTTAGAGGACTCGGGATTTTATCTCAAGACCACAACTGCAAGGATATCACTAAATTGCCGGTGCATTGTCGGATTTAACATCATTAATGTGATTTGATGTAAAACTTACAGCTTAAAATGCAATCAATAACTTATTGTTACTGTGCTTCCGGGTTCAAAATCAATGCAGCATTGTCTCAAAAATGCCCAAAATTAATATAAATGCCCACAAAATTCTGAGATTTAGGTTTTTTATACAACAGAATATAATTAAGCAATATCACAAAAGCAAGAGAGCTGTTTTCATGAATATAACGTGATTGCAAATTATATTGATTTATACAAACATTCAATAAACAAGAAATTAATATTAAAAATTTACATTTTAAACTGTCTTTGCTAATTCTGCAACATTTGGTTATTAAATGAATCGGCTGCTTTGAAAAAAAAAACGGTTGAATAAAGGATTCCGTGACTGTAAATAATGTTAATGTTTTAATGTTAAATTAATCGGAACATTATTTATGTGTAATTGTATTAATTCAGATGCAGCTTCTGTGCCGTGAGTTTTATTGTTAGTGATTTGATTGGTCACAGCGCTATAGTGTCTTACTATTCTAATTGTATTTATTCATTAAATAGAAGTAATTTCTCAGACAATAGATATAGATACGGATCTTTTAGATGAATTTAAGTAGTGTCTCGGTTTAGGTGGTCTTGACTACAACACTAGTATGCAGTGTCATAACTACATCTCTGACGTTTATAACAAACCAAACAGTTTGAAAATCGGTAGAAAATTTAGCAAGTTATGGTTATTTAAAAAGTGCAAGCACCATTAAAACACAATGAGTGAGCGAGTTATAAACGTCAGAGATGTAGTTATGACACTGCATACTTATGAAAAATTATTCATAATTTGTTCAAGAATCCATAATTATAGCCACATTAATAACGTTTGTAAGAAACCAAACCATTTGTAAATCCGTCCAGATTTAAGGGAGATAAGAGTATTTGTGTTCAGATCACTCGCCTCACATCAGATACAAGATGGCCGCCAGAAAGCTCGTCTGTGACAAGATGGCCGCCAGAAAGCTTGCCTGTGACAAGATGGCCGCCAGAAAGCTGGCCTGTGACAAGATGGCCGCCAGAAAGCTTGCCTGTGACAAGATGGCCGCCAGAAAGCTGGCCTGTGACAAGATGGCCGCCAGAAAGCTCGTCTGTGACAAGATGGCCGCCAGAAAGCTTGCCTGTGACAAGATGGCCGCCAGAAAGCTGGCCTGTGACAAGATGGCCGCCAGAAAGCTTGCCTGTGACAAGATGGCCGCCAGAAAGCTGGCCTGTGACAAGATGGCCGTCAGAAAGCTTGCCTGTGACAAGATGGCCGCCAGAAAGCTTGCCTATGACAAGATGGCCGCCAGAAAGCGTGTCTGTGACAAGATGGCCGCCAGAAAGCTGGCCTGTGACAAGATGGCCGCCAGAAAGCTGGCCTGTGACAAGATGGCCGCCGCTGATGACGTTAGAGACTCCGCCGTAAGACTTCTAG
>NC_137099.1:743570-761070 GCF_949357685.1 Gobio gobio | reverse complement strand
TGAGTTTAGTTCAATTGTAATACAGATGCCATTTCTTTCTAAATAAAGGAGCATAGTTGTGAAGACACTGCCTTTTCTAGTGTTTCTGACGGAAAGGGTAGATTTGAGATTGGCCTGTAATTGACTAATTCTGTAGGATCAAGTTGCGTTTTTTTAATAAGTGGTTTAATAATAGTCAACTTAAAAGCCAACTAACCCTTTAATGTAAATAATTGTTTTCATTGTAATCGTCAGTGGAAAAAGGTCTTGGCTCTGAAAAAATTATTCGTCAACGAAATTAACACTTCTCATGAATAGAGTTTGAGTGTTATTCTCCGCTCTCTCACAGCCTCTCCAGAGATGTGGAGTCTGGTTCTGACTACAGCCAGATGTCCTCGGCCAGCAGGACGGACCTGCTTCTGTCTCCCCTGAGCTTGTGTTCTGAAGAGGCCCGGTCTCCGGTCCAGCTCATCTACCAGCCGCACGACTGCAGCCCGGCGTGTGTCCCGCAGCTGCCCGCTCACGCAGACCTCTTCCTGGGCCACAACCCGCTGCGGGTGCCCATGCTCTGCCACTTCCAGCGCCACTGCGCCTGGGTCCGAGCGGGCGGGCCGGAGGACGAGAGTGAGCCGGACGTGCTGTATAAAGCGCCGTGTGGGCGGAGCCTGCGCTCCATGGAGGAGGTGCTTCAGTTCCTGCTGCAGTCGGACACTCTGGCCGTGTTGCAGCCGGGCAACTTCAGCTTCAATGCTCAGATTGTTCCGGAACATCTGGTCCGCGCGCCCGCCTCGCCCGCGCTTCTGTTCGAGCGGGACCTCAGCCGCGGGATCGAGCCGGTCCCCGTGCCGCTGTTCAATGAGGTGGACGGGACGCGGCCGAAGGAGTTCCGGTACCGGAAGGAGCGCTGGCCGCACGGCTGCTTCCTCAGCGCCGCCCCGTTCTTCACAGCCTGCTGCGACTGCACAGGAGACTGCACTGATGCTCAGAGCTGCGCTTGTGTTCAGCTGACGGACGGAGGAGGAGGTGGAGGTGGAGGTGGAGGAGGAGGAGGAGCTCATTACAGGCACCAGAGGCTGAGCGAGCCGGTGCGAACAGGGTGAGTCCATGGGCTGGGCTGGGCTGGGATGGGTTCAGTTGGGATGAGATGTGTTGGGATGGGTTCAGTTAGGATGGGTTGGGTTGGGTTGGGATGGGATGGGATGGATTGCGTTGGGTTCAGTTGGGACGGGTTAAGTTAAGATGTGTTGGGATGGGTTTGGATGAGTTGGGTTTGGATGAGTTGGGTTGGGATGGGTTGGGATGGGTTCAGTTGGGATGGGTTCAGTTGGGATGGGAGGGGTTAAGTTGAGTTGGGATGGGATGGGTTCAGTTGAGATGGGTAGTGTTGGGATGGGATGGGTTCAGTTGGGATGGGAGGGGTTAAGTTGAGTTGGGATGGGATGGGTTCAGTTGAGATGGGTAGTGTTGGGATGGGATGGGTTCAGTTGGGATGGGAGGGGTTAAGTTGAGTTGGGATGGGATGGGTTCAGTTGAGATGGGTAGTGTTGGGATGGGATGGGATGGGTTCAGTTGGGATGGGAGGGGTTAAGTTGAGTTGGGATGGGATGGGTTCAGTTGGGTTGAGATGTGTTGGGATGGGTTCAGTTAGGATGGGTTGGGTTGGGTTGGGATGGGATGGGATGGATTGCGTTGGGTTCAGTTGGGACGGGTTGAGTTAAGATGTGTTGGGATGGGTTTGGATGAGTTGGGTTTGGATGAGTTGGGTTGGGATGGGTTGGGATGGGTTCAGTTGGGATGGGAGGGGTTAAGTTGAGTTGGGATGGGATGGGTTCAGTTGAGATGGGTAGTGTTGGGATGGGATGGGTTCAGTTGGGATGGGAGGGGTTAAGTTGAGTTGGGATGGGATGGGTTCAGTTGAGATGGGTAGTGTTGGGATGGGATGGGTTCAGTTGGGATGGGAGGGGTTAAGTTGAGTTGGGATGGGATGGGTTCAGTTGAGATGGGTAGTGTTGGGATGGGATGGGATGGGTTCAGTTGGGATGGGAGGGGTTAAGTTGAGTTGGGATGGGATGGGTTCAGTTGAGATGGGTAGTGTTGGGATGGGATGGGTTCATTTGGGATGGGATAGGATGAGTTGGGATGGGATGAGTTGGGATGGGTTGTGTTGAGTTGAGATGTGTTGGGATGAGTTGAGTTGGGATGGGATGGGTTGGGATGAGTTGGGATGGGATGGGTTCAGTTGAGATGGGTAGTGTTGGGATGGGATGGGTTCAGTTGAGATGTGTTGGGATGGGATAAATTGGGTTGGGTTGGGTTGAGTTGGGATGGGATGGGATGAGTTGAGATGGGATGGGATGAGTTGTTGAGTTGAGTTAGGATGGGATGGGCTGGGATGGGTTGAGTTGGGATGGGATGGGTTGAGTTGGGATGCGTTGGGATGGGATGAGTTGAGATGGAATGGGATGAGTTGAGTTGTTGAGTTGAGTTGTTGAGTTGGGATGGGATGGGTTAGGATGAGCTGGGATGGATTGAGTTGAGTTGGGATGCATTGGGATGGGATGAATTGGGTTGGGTTGGGTTGAGTTGGGATGGGATGGGATGGGATGGGATGCGTTGAGTTGAGTTGAGTTGAGTTGAGTTGTTGAGTTGAGTTGAGTTGAGTTGGGATGGGATGGGATGAGTTGAGTTGGGATGGGATGGGTTGAGTTGGGATGCGTTGAGTTGGGATGGGATGGGATGAGTTGAGATGGAATGGGATGAGTTGAGTTGTTGTTGAGTTGAGTTGAGTTGAGTTGAGTTGTTGAGTTGGGATGGGCTGGGTTAGGATGGGCTGGGATGGGTTGAGTTGAGTTGGGATGCATTGGGTTGGGTTGGGTTGAGATGGGATGGGATGGGATCCGTTGAGTTGAGTTGTTGAGTTGAGTTGGGATGCGTTGAGTTGGGATGGGATGAGTTGGGTTGAGTTGGGATGAATTGGGTTGGTTTGAGTTGGGATGGGATGAATTAGGTTGGGTTGGGTTGGGTTGAGTTGGGATGGGATGGGATGTGTTGAGTTGAGTTGAGTTGAGTTGTTGAGTTGAGTTGGGATGCGTTGAGTTGGGATGGGATGAGTTGGGTTGAGTTGGGATGGGATGGGATGAGTTGAGTTGTTGAGTTGAGTTGGGATGGGATGAGTTGGGTTTAGTTGGGATGGGATAAATTGGGTTGAGATGGGATGGGATGGGTTAGGATAAGATGGGATGGGTTGAGTTGGGATGTGTTGTGTTGAGTTGGGATGGGATGAGTTGAGTTGTTTAGTTGAGTTGGGATGGGATGAGTTGGGTTTAGTTGGGATGGGATAAATTGGGTTGAGTTGGGATGGGATGGGTTAGGATAAGATGGGATGGGTTGAGTTGGGATGTGTTGTGTTGTGTTGTGTTGGGATGGGATGGGATGAGTTGGGTTGAGTTTGGATGGAATGGGATGGGTTAGGATGGGCTGGGATGGGTTGGTTTGGGTTTGGATTGGTTGAGTTGGGATGAGATGGGATGGGTTAGGATGGGCTGGGCTGGGATGGCTTGGGATGGGATAAATTGTGTTGGGTTGCGATGGGATCAGTTGAGTTAAGTTGAGTTGAGTTGGGATGGGTTGAGTTGGGATGGGTTGGGATGAGTTGGGATGGGATGGGATGAGTTGGATTGAGTTGGGATGGGATGTGTTGGATTGAGTTGGGATGAGATGTGTTGAGTTGGGATGGGATGGGCTGGGTTGAGTTGGGATGGGTTGGGATGAGTTGGGATGGGATGGGATGAGTTGGATTGAGTTGGGATGGGATGTGTTGGATTGAGTTGTGATGAGATGTGTTGAGTTGGGATGGGATGGGCTGGGTTGAGTTGGGATGCGTTGGGATGGGATGAATTGGGTAGGGTTGGGTTGAGTTGGGAGGGGATGGGATGGGATGGGCTGGGATGAGTTGGGATGGGATGAGTTGAGTTGGGATGGGATGAATTGGGTTGGGTTGGATTGGGATGGGATGAGGTTGAGTTGTTGAGTTAAGTGAAGTTAAGTTGAGTTGAGTTGAGTTGGGATGGGATGAGGTTGAGTTGTTGAGTTGAGTTGAGTTGAGTTGGGATGGGATGAATTGGGTTGGGTTGGATTGGGATGGGATGAGGTTGAGTTGTTGAGTTAAGTGAAGTTAAGTTGAGTTGAGTTGGGATGGGATGAGGTTGAGTTGTTGAGTTGAGTTGAGTTGGAATGGGATGAGTTGGGATGGGTTGAGTTGGGATGGAATGGGATGGGTTGGGCTGAGTTGGGTTGAGTTGGGATGGGATGGGTTGAGTTGGGATGGGTTAAGTTGGGATGGGATGAGTTGGGATGAGTTGAGTTGGGATGGGTCGGGTTGAGTTGGGATGGGATGGGATAGGATGAGTTGGGTTGAGTTGGGATGGGATGAGTTGGGATGGGTTGTGTTGAGTTGAGATGTGTTGGGATGAGTTGAGTTGGGATGGGATGGGTTGAGTTGGGATGAGTTGAGTTGGAATGGGCTGAGTTGAGTTGGGTTGGGTTGGGATGAGTTGAGTTGGGATGGGTTGTGTTGATTTGAGATGTGTTGGGATGAGTTGGGATGGGTTGAGTTGGGATGAGTTGGGTTGGGTTGGGATGGGATGGGATGGGTTGAGTTGGGATGGGTTGGGTTGAGTTGAGATGGGATGGGTTAAGTTGGGATGGGTTAAGTTGGGATGGGTTAAGTTGGGATGGGATAAGTTGGGATGGGATAAGTTGGGATGGGTTGAGTTGGGATGGGATGGGTTAAGTTGGGATGGGATGAGTTGAGTTGGGATGGGATGGGTCGGGTTGAGTTGG
Organism: Gobio gobio; assembly: GCF_949357685.1. Classification (NCBI taxonomy): domain Eukaryota; kingdom Metazoa; phylum Chordata; class Actinopteri; order Cypriniformes; family Gobionidae; genus Gobio; species Gobio gobio. The sequence goes on along the minus strand of NC_137099.1, from coordinate 756,249 downwards.
GATGGGATGGGATAGGATGAGTTGGGATGGGATGAGTTGGGATGGGTTGTGTTGAGTTGAGATGTGTTGGGATGAGTTGAGTTGGGATGGGTTGGGTTGAGTTGAGATGGGATGGGTTAAGTTGGGATGGGTTAAGTTGGGATGGGATAAGTTGGGATGGGATAAATTGGGATGGGTTGAGTTGGGATGGGATGGGTTAAGTTGGGATGGGATGAGTTGAGTTGGGATGGGATGGGTCGGGTTGAGTTGGGATGGGATGGGATAGGATGAGTTGGGATGGGATGAGTTGGGATGGGTTGTGTTGAGTTGAGATGGGTTGGGATGAGTTGAGTGTGGATGGGTTGAGTTGGTTTGGGATGAGTTGAGTTGGAATGGGTTGGGTTGAGTTGGGTTGGGTTGGGATGAGTTGAGTTGAGTTGGGATGGGTTGTGTTGAGTTGAGATGGGTTGAGTTTGGATGAGTTGAGTTGAGTGTGGATGGGTTGAGTTGGGTTGGGATGGGATGGGATGAGTTGGGATGGGTTGGGTTGAGTTGAGATGGGATGGGTTAAGTTGGGATGGGATAAGTTGGGTTGGGATGGGTTGAGTTGGGATGGGTTGAGTTGGGATGGGTTGAGTTGGGTTGGGTTGGGTTGGGATGGGATGAGTTGGGATGGGTTGGGTTGAGTTGAGATGGGATGGGTTAAGTTGGGATGGGATAAGTTGGGTTGGGATGGGTTGAGTTGGGATGGGTTGAGTTGGGTTGGGTTGGGTTGGGATGGGTTGGGTTGAGATGGGATGGGTTAAGTTGGGATGGGATAAGTTGGGTTGGGATGGGTTGAGTTGGGATGGGTTAAGTTGGGATGGGATGAGTTGGGTTGAGTTGGGATGGGTTGGGATGGAATGGGATGAGTTGGGTTGAGTTGGGATGGGTTGGGATGGGATGGGATGAGTTGGGTTGAGTTGGGATGGGTTGGGTTGAGTTGGGATGGGTTGTGTGTTTGTTGTGTTGTGTTGGATGTGTTGTGTTTGTCTTATGTTGTGTAGTGTTTGAGTGCTGCTGTGATCCGGCAGGTTGTTTGAGTGCGGCCCGTGGTGCAGCTGTCAGAAGAGCCGCTGTCAGAACCGTGTGGTGCAGAAGGGTCTGCGTGTGCGGCTGCAGGTGTTCCGGACGCTGGACCGCGGCTGGGCCGTTCGCTGCCGGGATGACCTCGACCAGGGAACCTTCATCTGCATCTATGCAGGTACACACACACACACACACACCAGGGTTATTATCCTCAACTAACACCATAACGATTCTAGTCAGTGATAGTGCAGTAATATTTCCTGTAGCTCAAACAGTAGAGTGTGGCGCTAGCAACGCCAAAGTCATGGGTTCGATTCCCAGGGAAAGCAAGAATTGACAAAATGTGTACCTTGAATGCAATGTAAGTCACTTTGGATAAAAGCGTCTGCCAAAAGTAAATGTAAAGATGAGTGTGTTCTGAGATAAGTGTGTTTGGGTTCGGATGGGATGAGTTGGGATGGGTTGAGTTGGAATGGGGTGGGATGGGTTGAGTTGGGTTGAGTTGGAATGGGGTGGGATGGGTTGAGTTGGGTTGGGTAGGGTTGGGATGGGATGAGTTGGGATGGGTTGAGTTGGGACGGGTTGAGTTGGGACGGGTTGGGTTAGGTTGGGATGGGTTGAGTTGGAATGGGGTGGGATGGGCTGGGATGAGTTGGGTTGGAATGGGGTGGGATGGCTTGGGATGGTATGGGATGAGTTGGTTTAGGTTGGGTTGGGTTGAGTTGGAATGGGGTGGGATGGGTTGAGTTGGGTTGAGTTGGAATGGGATGAGTTGGGTTGGGTTGGGTTGAGTTGGAATGGGGTGGGTTGGGTTGGGTTGGGTTGGGTTGGGATGGGATGGGTAGGGTTGGGTTGGAATGGGATGAGTTGGGTTGGGTTGGGTTGGGTTGGGATGGGATGGGTAGGGTTGGGTTGGAATGGGGTGGGATGGGTTGAGTTGGGATGGGATGAGTTGGGACGGGTTGGGATGGGATGAGTTGGGTTAGGTTGGGTTGGGTTGAGTTGGAATGGGGTGGGATGAGTTGGGTTGGGATGGGACGGGTTGGGTTAGGTTGGGACGGGTTGGGTTAGGTTGGGATGGGTTGAGTTGGAATGGGGTGGGATGGAATGAGTTGGGTTGGAATGGGGTGGGATGGGTTGGGTTGGGATGGGATGAGTTGGGTTAGGTTGGGATGGGTTGAGTTGGAATGGGGTGGGATGGGTTGGGTTGGGATGGGATGAGTTGGGTTAGGTTGGGATGGGTTGAGTTGGAATGGGGTGGGATGAGTTGGGTTGGGATGTGTTGAGTTGGGACGGGTGGAGTTGGGACGGGTTGGGTTGGGAAGGGTTGAGTTTGGATGGGCTGGGTTGGGAAGGGTTGAGTTGGGATGGGCTGGGTTGGGTTGGGATGGGATGAGTTGGGATGGGCTGGGTTGGGTTGGGATGAGTTGGGTTAGGTTGGGATGGGTTGAGTTGAGATGTGTTGGGTTGGGTTGGGATGGGATGAGTTGGGACGGGTTGGGTTGGGATGAGTTTAGTTGGGATGGGCTGGGTTGGGAAGGGTTGAGTTTGGATGGGCTGGGTTGGGTTGGGATGGGATGAGTTGGGACGGGTTGAGTTGGGATGGGTTGAGTTGGTTCTCAACCCAAACACACTTATCTTAGGCCGGGACGACCTCGACCAGGGAACCTTCATCTGCATCTGTGCAGGTACACACACACACACACACACACACACACACACACACACACACACACACACACACCAGGTTTATTATCCTTTAACTTACACCATAACGATTCTAGTCAGTGATAGTGCAGTAAGATGAGTGTGTTCTGCTCATGCTTGTGTGTGTGTGTGTGTGTGTGTGTGTGCAGGCGTCGTCCTCCGGCTGGAGCACAGTGAGGAGGAGCCGCCGGATCTCCTCAGCCGAGATCCGCCCGTGTCCGATGACGAGGTGGAGGTGGTGGAGGAGTGGACTCTTCCGGGCCCCAAGGAGACGCTGGACTGCTCTCCGCCGCTGTATGTGCCGGTGATCCAGAGGCCCGCGGATCAGCTCCCGGTCAGTGTTGCTCCCGGTCAGCGCTCCGGCAGGGAAGGGGCATGAGTGTGATGTGAATGTCCCGTTTCAGGAGCAGCAGCGAGAGGACGAGGCGGCAGCGGGGACGGAGCACCAGGTCTTGAGGAAGAAGCCCAGGCTCTCAAACGGACACGAGGTCGCGTCACACACACATCAGGACAGGATGTATTACCTCGACGCCTCCAAAGAAGGGAACGTGGCCCGCTTCTTCAACGTACGTGTCACGCTTTTACCCATCATGCACCTCACTGGAAAAACAATCTGTCATTAAAATCCAAATTATGACACACTAATGAAAACAATTATGAGACAAAAAGGTGAAATTATGACTTTCTCTTTTACTTGTCATAATATTGATTTGAATGTTTTATGACATAATTTTTATGATTAATTTGGACTTTTTGCCGTTTACTTTTTATTCATAATTTTTTGTCAATGTAATTTTCATAATTTCTATGTAGAATGTCATGATTTGTGACTTTTAATTTTTGACTTTTTTAATAATAATTTTTACTGTCATTTTTAGTTGTAATTTTTTGTCAATTTAGTGATCATTTAAACTTGTTGTCATGCTGACTTTTTAGTTACAATTTAATTTTAATTTTGTCATAATTTCAACTTTTTATTACATGATTTTTTATGATAATTTTTACTTTTTGTCATCATTATAACTTTTTAGTCGTAATTTTTAGTCAATTTAGTCATAATTTCGTAATATTTCATTAAAAAAATGTTGTCGCAATAAATTTTTTTTGTCAAATTTGACTCACTATTTTGATTTTTTTTTGACATAATTTGAATGTTTTATGACATGATTTTTATGATTAATTTTGACTTTGTCATTTACTTTTTAGTCATAATTCTTAGTTAATTTAATTGTCATAATTTAATTTTGTCATAATTTCTATGTAGTATGCCATGATTTGTGACTTTTAATTTTTGACTTTTTTAATAATAATTTTTACTGTCATTTTTAGTTGTAATTTTTTGTCAATTTAGTGATCATTTAAACTTGTTGTCATGCTGACTTTTTAGTTACAATTTAATTTTAATTTTGTCATAATTTCAACTTTTTATTACATGATTTTTTATGATAATTTTTACTTTTTGTCATCATTATAACTTTTTAGTCGTAATTTTTAGTCAATTTAGTCATAATTTCGTAATATTTCATTAAAAAAATGTTGTCGCAATAAATTTTTTTTGTCAAATTTGACTCACTATTTTGATTTTTTTTTGACATAATTTGAATGTTTTATGACATGATTTTTATGATTAATTTTGACTTTGTCATTTACTTTTTAGTCATAATTCTTAGTTAATTTAATTGTCATAATTTAATTTTGTCATAATTTCTATGTAGTATGCCATGATTTGTGACTTTTAATTTTTGACTTTTTTAATAATAATTTTTACTGTCATTTTTAGTTGTAATTTTTTGTCAATTTAGTGATAATTTAAACTTGTTGTCATGCTGACTTTTTAGTCACAATTTAATTTTAATTTTGTCATAATTTCAACTTTTTTATGACATGATTTTTTATGATAATTTTAACTTTTTGTCATCATTATGACTTTTTAGTCGTGATTTTTTGTCAATTTAGTGATAATTTCGACTTTTTGTTATGTTCACTTTTTTAGTCAATTTAGTCATAATTTCTTAATATTTCATAATAAAAAAATGTTGTCGCAATACTTTTTTTTCCAAATTTGACTAACTATTTAGAATTTTTTTTGGTCATAATTTTGTTTTAATTTTGGCTTTTTTGGTCATAATTTGAACTTTATCATTTAGATTTTTATGTCATAATTTCGTATGACTAGTGTTTATTTAGTATTGTTGTTATGTGGCACAATGGGCTTCCATACATAAGAACCAGTGCTAACGGGCCGCATATGTAATCATATTTGATTGTGTTCTTACTGAAGTGGCTCAGTTTGTCCAGTGATGGAGTAACACGATCCGTTCCCTTTATATTCTGATGTTATTCTGATTTCTGAGTTGAATATTATCAGATTGAATGATTGACATTAATGTCCTTGACCTGCAGCACAGCTGTGAGCCCAACCTCTTCATCCAGAACGTCTTCATCGACACACACGACCCACAATTCCCTCTCATCGCCTTCTTTACAAACAGGTGAGAACATCAGTCATGGCTGACATTACATTCAGAGGAAGGGTTTACAGTGAAATTCAGTTCAATAGTGTTAATGTTGTAAAATTGATCAATTATGACAAATTCAGTTCAATAGTGTCAGTGTTGCAAAATTCAATTATGAAACAAATTCAGTTCAATAGTGTCAATGATGCAAAATTCAGTTATGAAACAAATTCAGTTCAATAGTGTCAATGATGCAAAATTCAATTATGAAACAAATTCAGTTCAATAGTGTCAATGATGCAAAATTCAATTATGAAACAAATTCAGTTCAGTTCAATAGTGTCAGTGTTGCAAAATTCAGTTATGAAACAAATTCAGTTCAATAGAGTCAATGATGCAAAATTCAATTATGAAACAAATTCACTTCAGTTCAATAGTGTCAATGATGCAAAATTCAATTATGATACAAATTCAGTTCAATAGTGTCAATGATGCAAAATTCAATTATGAAACAAATTCAGTTCAGTTCAATAGTGTCAGTGTTGCAAAATTCAGTTATGAAACAAATTCAGTTCAATAGAGTCAATGATGCAAAATTCAATTATGAAACAAATTCAGTTCAATAGTGTCAATGATGCAAAATTCAGTTATGAAACAAATTCAGTTCAATAGAGTCAATGATGCAAAATTCAATTATGAAACAAATTCAGTTCAATAGTGTCAATGATGCAAAATTCAATTATGAAACAAATTCAGTTCAATAGTGTCAATGTTGCAAAATTCAATTATGAAACAAATTCAGTTCAATAGTGTCAATGGTGCAAAATTCAATTATGAAACAAATTCAGTTCAATAGAGTCAATGATGCAAAATTCAATTATGAAACAAATTCAGTTCAATAGTGTCAATGTTGCAAAATTCAATTATGAAACAAATTCAGTTCAATAGTGTCAATGTTGCAAAATTCAATTATGAAACAAATTCAGTTCAATAGTGTCAATGGTGCAAAATTCAATTATGAAACAAATTCAGTTCAATAGAGTCAATGGTGCAAAATTCAATTATGAAACAAATTCAGTTCAATAGAGTCAATGATGCAAAATTCAATTATGAAACAAATTCAGTTCAATGATGCAAAATTCAATTATGAAACAAATTCAGTTCAATAGAGTCAATGATGCAAAATTCAATTATGAAACAAATTCAGTTCAATAGAGTCAATGATGCAAAATTCAATTATGAAACAAATTCAGTTCAGATCAATAGTGTCAATGATGCAAAATTCAATTATGAAACAAATTCAGTTCAATAGAGTCAATGATGCAAAATTCAATTATGAAACAAATTCAGTTTGTGAGTGTGTTGTTTTTATTTCTTAGGTCAGTTAAAGCTGGAACTGAACTGACCTGGAACTACTCGTACACACCGGGCAGTGACCCGGATCATGAGGTGCCCTGCCGCTGCGCCAGCTCCAGCTGTCAATCACTCGTCACCTGACACACACACACTTCTGTCAATCACTCGTCACCTGACACACACACACTTCTGTCAATCACTCGTCACCTGACACACACACACTTCTGTCAATCACTTCATCACCTGACACACACACACACCCACACACTACTGTCAAGCCGGACGGTTATTGAGCTGCTTTGAGGGTGTTTCCACAGCAGAAATAAAGTTGAGTCAAGCAAAGTTCTGTCGTGTGTGTGTGTGTGTGTGTGTGTGTGTGTGTGTGTGTGTGTGTGTGTGTGTGTGTGTGTGTGTGTGTGTTGCACATCAACTCAGTATTCACGTCCTGTAATGATCACGTCTAATGTACAGAAACTAGGATTGTATGATTAAAATAAGTCACTGAAATTATTCAATTAGGTTTTAAGAGTTAAATGATCTCTGGAGGAATATTGATGAATGAATTAAAGATTTTCAGCTCATTAGAATACTTGTTTTCTCTTATTGTAAGGTTGTGGTTAGTGCGGCTCATCCTGTCCTTCTGAACCCACCCACACACACACACACACTCCCTCTGACCTCTGTGTGTTCAGCACATGTTCTTCTGAGCGGCAGGTCAGTGAAGCTCACCGCAGGACCTGAAACCACACACACACACACACACACACCAGATCAAAACTGCCTCAGTCTCTCATCTGGGACTTCAGGTTAACACTTCACACACTTCACAGTCACAGCAAAAGAAACTCTGAATAGTCATTGAGGGCAGTGTATAAATGTTCAATTCACAAAACTCAACTTCAGGTGTAAATCAGCTCAAAGGTTGGATAATGATCATTGACTCATTGGTTGGATTGATCATAAACTCAGTCAGCTCAGGTTGATTTGATTTTTTTTTTTATATGATATCTTTATTTCGAACCTGAGAGAAGAACAAAAATAAAATACAGTAATGTTCAAACATTTTAAAAGAAAAAAAAAAGTAAAGAAGAAAAATGTATTTAAAAAGAGTCTCTCATGTGCGAAAAGGTTCAAGTTCGAGTTCAAATATTATAATTCATTTTGAGCTTTAAAGCACGAGACCGTGATTATTCAGCTCTGTTCTGCTTCTCAGTCGATTGAGTTTCTGAATATTGAATGTGTTTAATCCGCAGGATTTAGAAGCCGAACACAATTAAAGAAAGTTACGCAGGTCCAGAGGACAAAAATGTCCATGTCGAAAAACTCATTTGGTCTCATTGTAAAGGAGACCCTTGGCAGATTATTGTTGAAGTAAAAAAAAGTTAGAGGTTTAAGTTCATGAAAATGATTTATATTTTATCAAAATAAAAAAAAGGTGAACTCTAAAACTGCTAGAAAATCAAAGACAAATCTAAAAAAGCTGTTTCAAATTTGAGGTTGATCTCTCGAAAAATGAGCTTTCAGGCAGATTTTGTTTGGGTTTTTGATTTTGCAGTGCCAACTTTTCCCCAATAGATGCAGTAAAACTCCACTAATATCTATTAATAACAAAGATTGCATCTTTTTATAGTTAAATGGCAATGGGATTAAAAATGGCAGTGTTAGAGTCATTCTTCATGTGTGGTGTCCCTCTACTGAAATAAACTTTAAATACCAATACATTATAAAATATTATCATGTTTGTTATTCTGTAGGATAAACACAATTTGTGAACTATTAAGTTATATTTTTGTTTTAAAATACATTTGAGTTCAGAAAGGTATCATGGAATGTAATTGCATTACCCCTTTAAAAAAAAAAAAGGGGGGAATATTTCAGTTCAATAGTGTCAATGTTGCAAAATTCAATTATGAGACTGAAACTGCTGTAAAGCTTTAAAGACATTATTCTGTGGTGATTCAGTTCAAATAACTGGTAATGTTGCTCAATTATTAAACCTCTGGAAGAGCCGCTTTAAATCTGGTTCATTATTGAACTGAATCAACTTGTGTTTAGAGTTTTACAGCACTTAAAAATAAACTTTAATCAAAGTTTCAGACAACAGTGCCAATATTCAGTTTAAATGAGTTCACATTCATCTAGAAGCATCTCTACAGGAGACTCAGTATTACCGGTCTTTAGAAGACTAACACATTTATTAAAAGAGCCAGACAGATATTAAAATACAAAGTAAAGTTTTATTAATAGCATAGGCATGAAAGTGCTAAAAGCGTGTGTGCGAGCGATCAGAAGTCCTGCGACTGCGCCTGTTTGCTGGAGTCGGGCTCTGGGGCGGCTTTGGTCTTTTTGGGCAGCAGCTGGGCCTGGATGTTGGGCAGCACGCCGCCCTCAGAGATGGTGACTCCGCCCAGCAGCGCGTTCAGCTCCTCGTCGTTCCGCACCGCCAGCTGGATGTGTCGCGGCGAGATGCGGCGCTTCTTGTTGTCGCGGCTCGCGTTGCCCGCCAGCTCCAGCACCTCCGCGCACAGGTACTCGATGACGGCCGCCAGATACACCGGCGCTCCGGAGCCGATGCGCGGCGCGTAGTTTCCCTTCCGCAGGAGGCGCGCGATGCGGCCCACCGGGAACTGAAGGCCGGCGCGGGAGGAGCGCGACACCGACGTCTTGGCTTTCGCCGCGGCGACGAGCTTCTTACCGCGACCAGACATGAGGAGGAGGAGGAGATCTGGAACAAGAGACCAACCAGCAGAACATTATTGATCTAGAACCCATTCTGGTAGAGAACCAGTAGATCAAGTCACGAGCAGGAGTTTGACCATAAGAAGAGCAGCTGAAGTGACCAATCCTGATCGAAAACACTGAAAACAGCATTTATTCACAAGCAGTCAAAGAGCAAACGAGTTCAGCAACGATTAAAGCTCCCATGACAGAAATAAAGTCTGACTTAAGAAACACACAACATAACCTGACCTGTGGAGCTCAAAGCAGGACCAGCAGAGCCACTGTTGATCACATCTGAGAGTCTCTCTTTATTCTGGAGATCAATGGCATTGATTGACCATCAGCTGTGCTCATTAAAGCCTGCTGGCCAATCAGCTGTGCTCATTAAAGCCTGCTGGCCAATCAGCTGTGCTCATTAAAGCCTGCTGGCCAATCAGCTGCTTCCATTCATTGAAGATCAATTAAAGCATTTCTACACTTTCTCAAACTTAGATCAATTGTAGGTTGCAGTCATTTTAAAAAGATATTCACTTATAATAAGCTTGTTTAATTATACTTTCTTATGACAATAATGATTAATTACAGTATCTTGAATTTAGTGTAATATAAAGTATCCTGAATTTGGTGTATTATGGTAGTAAAAAATTATATTTTATATATTTTTTTCAAGTCAAAACACATTTATTTTGTATGGAATTTCCTTAATGTTTATCAATGCCTGCTTGAGCAGTTTTAGTGAAATATGAAATATTACAATATGAATAGAAGGTTAAAGGTTCGATAAGGTGCAGAGAGTCATGATGCTTTTATCAGCTTTAATAATTCAGTTCAATAGTGTCAATGTTGTAAAGTTTATCAATTATGACAAATTCAGTTCAATAGTGTCAATGTTGTAAAGTTGATCAATTATGACAAATTCAGTTCAATAGTGTCAATGTTGTAAAGTTTATCAATTTTGACTAATTCAGTTCAATAGTGTCAATGTTGTAAAGTTTATCAATTATAACAAATTCAGTTCAATAGTGTCAATGTTGTAAAGTTGATCAATTATGACAAATTCAGTTCAATAGTGTCAATGTTGTAAAGTTTATCAATTATAACAAATTCAGTTCAATAGTGTCAATGTTGTAAAGTTTATCAATTATGACAAATTCAGTTCAATAGTGTCAATGTTGTAAAGTTTATCAATTTTGACTAATTCAGTTCAATAGTGTCAATGTTGTAAAGTTTATCAATTATAACAAATTCAGTTCAATAGTGTCAATGTTGTAAAGTTGATCAATTATGACAAATTCAGTTCAATAGTGTCAATGTTGTAAAGTTTATCAATTATAACAAATTCAGTTCAATAGTGTCAATGTTGTAAAGTTTATCAATTATAACAAATTCAGTTCAATAGTGTCAATGTTGTAAAGTTGATCAATTATGACAAATTCAGTTCAATAGTGTCAATGTTGTAAAGTTTATCAATTATAACAAATTCAGTTCAATAGTGTCAATGTTGTAAAGTTTATCAATTTTGACTAATTCAGTTCAATAGTGTCAATGTTGTAAAGTTTATCAATTATGACAAATTCAGTTCAATAGTGTCAATGTTGTAAAGTTTATCAACTATGACAAATTCAGTTCAATAGTGTCAATGTTGTAAAGTTTATCAATTTTGACAAATTCAGTTCAATAGTGTCAATGTTGTAAAGTTTATCAATTTTGACTAATTCAGTTCAATAGTGTCAATGTTGTAAAGTTTATCAATTATGACAAATTCAGTTCAATAGTGTCAATGTTGTAAAGTTTATCAATTATAACAAATTCAGTTCAATAGTGTCAATGTTGTAAAGTTTATCAATTTTGACTAATTCAGTTCAATAGTGTCAATGTTGTAAAGTTTATCAATTATGACAAATTCAGTTCAATAGTGTCAATGTTGTAAAGTTTATCAATTATGACAAATTCAGTTCAATAGTGTCAATGTTGTAAAGTTTATCAATTATGACAAATTCAGTTCAATAGTGTCAATGTTGTAAAGTTGATCAATTATAACAAATTCAGTTCAATAGTGTCAATGTTGTAAAGTTTATCAACTATGACAAATTCAGTTCAATAGTGTCAATGTTGTAAAGTTTATCAACTATGACAAATTCAGTTCAATAGTGTCAATGTTGTAAAGTTTATCAATTATAACAAATTCAGTTCAAGTGTCAATGTTGTAAAGTTGATCAATTATGACAAATTCAGTTCAATAGTGTCAATGTTGTAAAGTTGATCAATTATGACAAATTCAGTTCAATAGTGTCAATGTTGTAAAGTTTATCAATTATGACAAATTCAGTTCAATAGTGTCAATGTTGTAAAGTTTATCAATTATTACAAATTCAGTTCAATAGTGTCAATGTTGTAAAGTTTATCAATTTTGACTAATTCAGTTCAATAGTGTCAATGTTGTAAAGTTTATCAATTATGACAAATTCAGTTCAATAGTGTCAATGTTGTAAAGTTTATCAATTATGACAAATTCAGTTCAATAGTGTCAATGTTGTAAAGTTTATCAATTATGACAAATTCAGTTCAATAGTGTCAATGTTGTAAAGTTTATCAATTATTACAAATTCAGTTCAATAGTGTCAATGTTGTAAAGTTTATCAATTTTGACTAATTCAGTTCAATAGTGTCAATGTTGTAAAGTTTATCAATTATGACAAATTCAGTTCAATAGTGTCAATGTTGTAAAGTTTATCAAATATGACAAATTCAGTTCAATAGTGTCAATGTTGTAAAGTTTATCAATTATGACAAATTCAGTTCAATAGTGTCAATGTTGTAAAGTTTATCAATTATGACAAATTCAGTTCAATAGTGTCAATGTTGTAAAGTTTATCAATTATGACAAATTCAGTTCAATAGTGTCAATGTTGTAAAGTTTATCAATTATGACAAATTCAGTTCAATAGTGTCAATGTTGTAAAGTTTATCAATTATGACAAATTCAGTTCAATAGTGTCAATGTTGTAAAGTTGATCAATTATGACAAATTCAGTTTAATAGTGTCAATGTTGTAAAGTTTATCAATTATGACAAATTCAGTTCAATAGTGTCAATGTTGTAAAGTTGATCAATTATGACAAATTCAGTTTAATAGTGTCAATGTTGTAAAGTTGATCAATTATGACAAATTCAGTTCAATAGTGTCAATGTTGTAAAGTTGATCAATTATGACAAATTCAGTTCAAGTGTCAATGTTGTAAAGTTGATCAATTATGACAAATTCAGTTCAATAGTGTCAATGTTGTAAAGTTGATCAATTATGACAAATTCAGTTCAATAGTGTCAATGTTGTAAAGTTTATCAATTTTGACTAATTCAGTTCAATAGTATCAATGTTGTAAAGTTGATCA
>NC_137099.1:733570-738570 GCF_949357685.1 Gobio gobio | reverse complement strand
CTTGCACTCCTCACTCTACACATGCTTCTCATGCTCCTCACTCTACTCACTCTCCTCACTCACGCTCCTCACTCTACACACTCTCCTCACTCACTCTACACACTCTCCTCACTCACGCTCCTCACTCTACACACTCTCCTCACTCACGCTCCTCACTCTACACACACTCCTCACTCTCCTCACTCACGCTCCTCACTCTACACACACTCCTCACTCTCCTCACTCACGCTCCTCACTCTACACACACTCCTCACTCTCCTCACTCACGCTCCTCACTCTACACACACTCCTCACTCTCCTCACTCACGCTCCTCACTCTACACACACTCCTCACTCACGCTCCTCACTCTACACATGCTCCTCACTCTCCTCACTCACACTCCTCGCGCTCCTCACTCTACACATGCTCCTCACTCACACTCCTCACGCTCCTCACTCTACACATGCTCCTCACTCACACTCCTCACGCTCCTCACTCTACACATGCTCCTCACTCACACTCCTCGCGCTCCTCACTCTACACATGCTCCTCACTCACACTCCTCACGCTCCTCACTCTACACATGCTCCTCACTCACACTCCACGCGCTCCTCACTCTACACATGCTCCTCACTCTCCTCACTCACACTCCTCGCACTCCTCACGCTCCTCACTCTACACATGCTCCTCACTCTCCTCACTCTTCACATGGTCCTCACTCTTCACTCCTCACTCACCCCACACACTCCTCACTCTCCTCACGCTCCTCACTCTTCACTCCTCACGCTCCTCACTCTCCTCACACACACTCCTCGCAATCCTCACTCTTCTCTCCTCACTCTCCTCACGCTCCTCACACACACTCCTTGCACTCCTCACTCTACACATGCTTCTCACGCTCCTCACTCTACACACACTCCTCACTCTCCTCACTCACGCTCCTCACTCTACTCACTCTCCTCACTCACGCTCCTCACTCTACACACTCTCCTCACTCACGCTCCTCACTCTACACACACTCCTCACTCTCCTCACTCACGCTCCTCACTCTACACACACTCCTCACTCTCCTCACTCACGCTCCTCACTCTACACGCACTCCTCACTCACGCTCCTCACTCACACTCCTCGCGCTCCTCACTCTACACATGCTCCTCACTCACACTCCTCACGCTCCTCACTCTACACATGCTCCTCACTCACACTCCATGCGCTCCTCACTCTACACATGCTCCTCACTCTCCTCACTCACACTCCTTGCACTCCTCACGCTCCTCACTCTACACATGCTCCTCACTCACACTCCTCGCAATCCTCACTCTTCTCTCCTCACTCTCCTCACGCTCCTCACACACACTCCTTGCACTCCTCACTCTACACATGCTTCTCAGGCTCCTCACTCTACACACACTCCTCACTCTCCTCACTCACACTCCTCGCGCTCCGCATTCTACACATGCTCCTCACCCACACTCCTCGCACTCCTCACGCTCCTCACTCTACACATGCTCCTAACTCTCCTCACTCTTCACATGGTCCTCACTCTTCTCACGCTCCTCACTCTACACACACTCCTCACTCTCCTCACTCACGCTCCTCACGCTCCTCACTCTCCTCACTCACACTCCTCGCTCTCCTCACTCAACACATGCTACTCGTGCTCCTCACTTTACACATGCTCCTCACTCTACACAGGCTCCTCACTCTCCTCACACACACTCCACACTCTACACATGCCCCTCACTCTCCTCACTTTACACATGCTCCTCACTCTACACAGGCTCCTCACTCTCCTCACACACACTCCACATTCTACACATGCCCCTCACTCTCCTCACTCTACACATGCTTCTCACTCTCCTCACTTTACACATGCTCCTCACTCTACACTGGCTCCTCACTCTCCTCACACACACACTCCTCACTCTACACATGCCCCTCACTCTACTCACTCTACACATGCCCCTCACTCTACACATGCCCCTCACTCTCCTCACTCTACACATGCCCCTCACTCTCCTCACTCTACACATGCTCCTCACTCTACACAGGCTCCTCACTCTCCTCACACACACTCCACATTCTACACATGCCCCTCACTCTCCTCACTCTACACATGCTTCTCACTCTCCTCACACACACACTCCTCACTCTACACATGCCCCTCACTCTACTCACTCTACACATGCCCTTCACTCTACACATGCCCCTCACTCTCCTCACTCTACACATGCCCCTCACTCTCCTCACTCTACACATGCCCCTCACTCTTCTCACTCTACACACTCCTCACTCTCCTCACTCTACACATGCCCCTCACTCTACTCACTCTACACATGCCCCTCACTCTCCTCACTCTAAACATGCCCCTCACTCTCCTCACTCTACACGTGCCTCTCACTCTACACATGCCCCTCACTCTCCTCACTCTACACGTGCCTCTCACTCTCCTCACTCTACACATGCCCCTCACTCTCCTCACTCTACACATGCCCCTCACTCTCCTCACTCTACACATGCTTCTCACTCTCCTCACTCTACACGTGCCTCTCACTCTACACATGCCCCTCACTCTCCTCACTCTACACATGCCCCTCACTCTCCTCACTCTACACGTGCCTCTCACTCTACACATGCCCCTCACTCTCCTCACTCTACACATGCCCCTCACTCTCCTCACTCTACACATGCCCCTCACTCTACACATGCTTCTCACTCTCCTCACTCTACACAGGCTCCTCACTCTCCTCACACACACTCCTCACTCTCCTCACTCTACACATGCTCCTCACTCTCCTCACACACTCTCCTCACTCTACACATGCTCCTCACTCTACACATGGTCCTCACTCTCCTCACGCTCCTCGCACTCCTCACTCTACACATGCCCCTCACTCTACTCACTCTACACAGGCTCCTCACTCTCCTCACTCTACACATGCTCCTCACTCTACACATGGTCCTCACTCTCCTCACGCTCCTCACTCTCCTCACTCTACACAGGCTCCTCACTCTCCTCACACACACTCCTCACTCTCCTCACACACACCCCTCACTCTCCTCACTCTACACAGGCTCCTCACTCTCCTCACACACACTCCTCACTCTACACACGCTCCTCACTCTCCTCACTCTACACAGGCTCCTCACTCTCCTCACACACACTCCTCACTCTACACATGCTCCTCACTCTCCTCACTCTAAACATGCCCCTCACTCTACACATCCCCCTCACTCTCCTCACTCTACACATGCCCCTCACTCTCCTCACTCTACACATGCTCCTCACTCTCCTCACTCTAAACATGCCCCTCACTCTACACATCCCCCTCACTCTCCTCACTCTACACATCCCCCTCACTCTCCTCACTCTACACATGCCCCTCACTCTTCTCACTCTACACACACTCCTCACTCTCCTCACTCTACACATGCCCCTCACTCTACTCACTCTACACATGCCCCTCACTCTCCTCACTCTACACACACTCCTCACTCTCCTCACTCTACACATGCCCCTCA
Organism: Gobio gobio; assembly: GCF_949357685.1. NCBI lineage: Eukaryota > Metazoa > Chordata > Actinopteri > Cypriniformes > Gobionidae > Gobio > Gobio gobio. The sequence continues at coordinate 735,068 of NC_137099.1, read as the reverse complement.
CTCTCCTCACTCTACACACGCCCCTCACTCTTCTCACTCTACACACACTCCTCACTCTCCTCACTCTACACATGCCCCTCACTCTACTCACTCTACACATGCTCCTCACTCTCCTCACTCTACACATGCTCCTCACTCTCCTCACTCTACATGTGCCTCTCAATCTACACATGCCCCTCACTCTCCTCACTCTACACGTGCCTCTCACTCTACACATGCCCCTCACTCTCCTCACTCTACACATGCCCCTCACTCTCCTCACTCTACACATGCCCCTCACTCTCCTCACTCTACACATGCTTCTCACTCTCCTCACTCTACACAGGCTCCTCACTCTCCTCACACACACTCCTCACTCTCCTCACTCTACACATGCTTCTCACTCTCCTCACACACGCTCCTCACTCTCCTCACACACACTCCTCACTCTCCTCACTCTACACATGCTTCTCACTCTTCTCACACACACTCCTCACTCTACACATGCTCCTCACTCTCCTCACACACTCTCCTCACTCTACACATGCTCCTCACTCTACACATGGTCCTCACTCTCCTCACGCTCCTCGCACTCCTCACTCTACACAGGCTCCTCACTCTCCTCACTCTACACATGCTCCTCACTCTACACATGGTCCTCACTCTCCTCACGCTCCTCACTCTCCTCACTCTACACAGGCTCCTCACTCTCCTCACACATACCCCTCACTCTCCTCACTCTACACAGGCTCCTCACACTCCTCACTCTACACACGCTCCTCACTCTCCTCACTCTACACAGGCTCCTCACTCTCCTCAAACACACTCCTCACTCTACACACGCTCCTCACTCTACACAGGCTCCTCACTCTCCTCACTCTACACACGCTCCTCACTCTCCTCACTCTACACAGGCTCCTCACTCTACACATGCTCTTTACTCTCCTCACTCTACACAGGCTCCTCACAGTCCTCACTCTACACATGCTCCTCACTCTACACATGCTCCTCGCGCTCCTCACTCTACACATGCTCCTCGCGCTCCTCACTCTACACATGCTCCTCACTCTACACACACTCCTCACTCTACATACTCTCCTCATCTACACACACTCCTCGCGCTCCTCACTCTACACATGCTCCTCGCGCTCCTCACTCTCCTCACACACACTCCTCACTCTACACATGCTCCTCACTCTACACATGCTCCTCGCGCTCCTCACTCTCCTCACACACACTCCTCACTCTACACATGCTCCTCGCGCTCCTCACTCTACACATGCTCCTCACTCTACACATGCTCCTCGCGCTCCTCACTCTACACATGCTCCTCACTCTACACACACTCCTCACTCTACATACTCTCCTCATCTACACACACTCCTCGCGCTCCTCACTCTACACATGCTCCTCGCGCTCCTCACTCTCCTCACACACACTCCTCACTCTACACACGCTCCTCACTCTACACATGCTCCCCGCGCTCCTCACTCTACACATGCTCCTCGCGCTCCTCACT
>NC_137099.1:711070-726070 GCF_949357685.1 Gobio gobio | reverse complement strand
CCCAAAACAAGACAACTTTTGCTTGTCTAGTCAATGCTTCTTGTAGGGCTGTCAAAAGGTTAATCGCGATTAATCGCATCTAAAATAAAAGTTTGTGTTTACATAATATACGTGTGTATACTCTGTATTTTATATATAAATAAAAATGAACAGAGTACACACACATATATTATGTAAACACAAACTTTTATTTTTTTGGATGCGATTAATCGCGATTAATCTTTTGACAGCCCTAGTTTCTTAATGTAAGAGTTTTTTTATATTTGGACTGAAAACAAGACAAAAATACTAAGTAAGAAAAGCATTTTTTGCAGTGTGTGTGTGTGTGTGTGTGTGTGTGTGTGTGTGTGCTCATTAAAATGTTGTTACTTCATTTTTGTTAAAACTGAATAAAATCAGTTTTCGACTTATGTTTGAGTTCTTTAAAGTGTTTTCTCATATTCTGCCGCTCTGGTTCTCGTTGTGTGTAAGTAGGCCATGAGTGCGTGTGTGTGTGTGTGTGTGTGTGTGTGTGATTAGGATAACTTACTGCTAAAAAAATGCTTTTCTTACTTAGTATTTTTGTCTTGTTTTCAGTCCAAATATCTAAAAAATCTTACATTAAGAAGCATTTACTAGACAAGCAAAAGTTTTTGTCTTGTTTTGGGGGAAAATAACTCACAATAACTCCAAAATTAAGGGAGTTTTTGCTTAAAATAAGCTAAATAATCTGTCAACGGGGTAAACAAAATAATCTTAATTCATATTTTATAAGTAATTCATACTTAATTCTTAATTTTGCTTATTAAAACTCAAAATTAAGGATAATTGAGTTTTAATAAGCAGAATAATCTGCCAATGGGGTAAGAAAAATAATCTTAATCCAAACAGAAAACAAGATTATTTTGCTTACCCCATTGGCAGATTATTTATCTTATTTTAAGCAAAAAATTTGAGTTATTTTCCCCCAAAACAAGACAAAAACTTTTGCTTGTCTAGTAAATCCACATGAAAAAAATACTATAGTAAAATGACTCTAGTTAATACTATAGTGTTTTTGAACCGTACTATAGTAAAGATACTACAGTAAATTGACAAAGTGTAGTAAATACTTTAATATACTACATTTTACTATAGTATTTACTAGAGTCATTTTACTATAGTATTTTTTCATGTGGGAATGTTTCTTAATGTAAGATTTTTTTTTAATATTTGGGCTGAAAATAGTGTGTGTCTGCTCATTAAAACTGTTGTTACTTAATTTTTGTTAAAACTTAATAAAATCAGTTTTTAACTTGTATTATGTTTGAGTTCTTTAAAGTGTTTGCTCATATATTCTGATGCGCGTCGTGTGTAAGTAGGCCGTGTGTGTGTGTGTGCGCGTGTGTGTGCGTGTGTGTGTGTGTGTGTTCTCTGGTTGGTAGGACGAGTCTGTATGAACAGGTGGAGCTCGAGGAGCCACTTCCTGTCGAGAGCAGATCTCGAGCTTCAGAGACGCCAGCCACACCTCACTCAGATCCGCAGAGCTCGCCCGTCTCCCGGTCAGCGATGAGGGCCGCGTCCGCCGCGATCGTCCTGCTCTCCGTGGCTCCGGTGTCAGGTAAGGGCCGTCTCGGGCATCCTCTGCCGCCGCTCGGGCTCCTGGAGGAGAGTCCAGATCCTCTCCAGAGCTCCAGCGCTCCAGCGCCTGACCTTTGGCCTCTCAGGCGTCGCGTTTAACCGGGCGATTCCACCGGGCGTCGGGCGTCCGGTCACCGGCTCGCGTCGAGCGCGTTTCCACGTGTGTCACACTGCAAAAAGTGCTTTTCTTACTTAGCATTTTTGTCTTGTTTTCAGTCCAAATATCTAAAAAATCTTACATTAAGAAGCATTTACTAGACAAGCAAAAGTTTTTGTCTTGTTTTGGGGGAAAATAACTCACAATTAAGTGAGTAAAATAAGATAAATAATCGGTTACACTTTATTTTGATTCCACTTTAGACATTCTACTAACTATAAGTAACTTTGCAACTACATGTCAACTAACTGTCATTAGAGTATTAGTAGACTGTCTGATTAATATTTACTAAAACTTTATTTTGTTGGTCCCCAACAGACATTCCACTGACTATAAGTAACTACAATTCAACTTATTCTACTAACCATAACCATAACCATAACCTACTAATACTCTAATGACAGTTAGTTGACATGTAGTTGCTTATAGTTACTTATAGTTAGTAGAATGTTTAAAGTGGACTATCAAAATAAAGTGTAACCGAATAATCTGTCAATGGGGTCAGAAAAATAATCTTGTTTTCTGTTTGAATTAAGATTATTTTTCTTACCTCATTTGTAGTTTATTTATCTTATTTTAAGCAAAAACTCCCTTAATTTTGAGCTATTTTCCGCCAAAACAAGACAAAAACTTTAGCTTGTCTAGTAAATGCTTCTTAATGGAAGATTTTTTAGATATTTGGACTGAAAACAAGACAAAAATACTAAGTAAGAAAAGCATTTTTTTGCAGTGAAGTACAGCTTTTATATTTAATAGTTTTAAACGTGAACATATGAAACTAAAGAGCAAACGCTGGTTAGGAACAAACCTCTACAGCATTAATAATCATAACCAATAATATTAATTATTAAAATCAAAACACGCTGAACTGCACGAGTGACTCTAATAGAGTCAAACTAATATCATCAAAGCTCGTTCAAATATTAATGAGACATCACCACACCAATATTACAACCACAAACTTATACATTTATATTCCTTTTGTGATATATGAATCTGATGAGATTTGCAGAAACACTTTATAACAATAGTTTTTAATGTATGAACTGTAATTTTCTCAGTATGATATAATCAAGCGTATGGATTTCATAACCGCCGGTAATATTACACACATGATGAAGTTATGATCGTATGAAGCTTCTGCTTTTATTTGAGCTCTGAATGTAAAAGGATTGACTCTTTCCGCTCGTGTGTGTGTGTGTGTGTGTGTGTGTGTGTGTGTGTGTGTGTGTGTGTGTGTGTGTGTGTGTGTGTGTGTGTGTGTGTGTGTGTGTGTGTGTGTGTGTGTGATATTCACTTCCTGAGCTGCTGCTGATGTTTATTGTAGTTTTTCCACGAACTCAGATGAAAGAACTCTATAAATATTTCTCTGATTTCTGCCGTGCGTGTTCATATTTGAGCTTTTCTGTTCATAGCAAGTGTCAGTTCCTTCTGTACTCGTTTATTATATTCAGACATTGCATATTATAGCATAATTATCATATTACAGATGATCAGCTCTTCAATCGTCTAAATTCTGCTTCGATATCAACTCTAGTTTAATCTTCATAATTCAACTTCATAATCTTCATAATTCAACTGAATATAATCTTCATAATTCAACTTCATAATCGTCATAATTCAACTTCATATAATCTTCATAATTCAACTTCATAATCTTCAAAATTCAACTTCATATAATCTTCATAATTCAACTCTAGTTTGACTCAAATAATCTTCATAATTCAACTTCATAATCGTCATAATTCAACTTCATATAATCTTCATAATTCAACTTCATAATCGTCATAATTCAACTTCATATAATCTTCAAAATTCAACTTCATATAATCTTCATAATTCAACTCTAGTTTGACTCAAATAATCTTCATAATTCAACTTCATAATCGTCATAATTCAACTTCATATAATCTTCATAATTCAACTTCATAATCGTCATAATTCAACTTCATATAATCTTCAAAATTCAACTTCATATAATCTTCATAATTCAACTCTAGTTTGACTCAAATAATCTTCATAATTCAACTTCATAATCGTCATAATTCAACTTCATATAATCTTCATAATTCAACTGCATATAATCTTCATAATTCAACTGCATAATCTTCATAATTCAACTGCATATAATCGTCATAATTCAGCTTCATAATCTTCATAATTCAGCTTCATAATCTTCATAATTCAACTGCAAATAATCTTCATAATTCAACTTCATAATCTTCATAATTCAACTTCATAATCTTCATAATTCAACTTCATAATCTTCATAATTCAACTTCACAATCTTCATAATTCAACTGCATATAATCGTAATAATTCAGCTTCATAATCTTCATAATTCAACTTCATAATCGTAATAATTCAGCTTCATAATCTTCATAATTCAACTTCATATAATCGTCATAATTCAACTTCATAATCATCATAATTCAGCTTCATAATCTTCATAATTCAGCTTCATAATATTAATAATTTCTTATTCACAAGAGCGTTATGAAAACATTATTTCTGAGTGTTTTGGGAACATCCAGTATTTTAAATGTTTTAAAAATGTTTTTCTTGGTTATGCAAACGTTCCATTGTATCATTCTTCAAACATTTTTAATGTTCTCTAAAATATTTTAAAAACATTAGACGAACGTCCAACTACATTAATAATAATAATGTATAAATCACGTTTTTGTGCTCATGTTTTGAGAACATTATTAAAGAGCAGATCACTCTAAACGTTCCATTGTTTAATTATTCATACATTATACGAGCGTTCCATTGATTAATAATTCAAGCATTATACGAGCGTTCCATTGATTGATAATTCAAGCATTATACGAGCGTTCCATTGTTTAATTATTCAAACATTATACGAGCGTTCCATTGTTTAATTATTCAAACATTATACGAGCGTTCCATTGGTTAATTATTCTAACATTATACGAGCGTTCCATTGATTAATTATTCAAGCATTATACGAGCGTTCCATTGTTTAATCATTCAAACATTATACGAGCGTTCCATTGTTTAATCATTCAAACATTATACGAGCGTTCCATTGGTTAATCATTCAAACATTATACAAGCGTTCCATTGGTTAATCATTCTATCATTATACGAGCGTTCCATTGGTTAATCATTCTATCATTATACGAGCGTTCCATTGGTTAATCATTCTATCATTATACGAGCGTTCCATTGTTTAATCATCCTATCATTATACGAGCGTTCCATTGTTTCATTATTCTATCATTATACGAGCGTTCCATTGTTTCATTATTCTAACATTATACGAGCGTTCCATTGTTTCATCATTCTATCATTATACGAGCGTTCCATTGTTTCATTATTCTAACATTATACGAGCGTTCCATTGTTTAATCATTCAAACATTATACGAGCGTTCCATTGGTTAATCATTCTATCATTATACGAGCGTTCCATTGTTTAATCATTCTATCATTATACGAGCGTTCCATTGTTTCATTATTCTAACATTATACGAGCGTTCCATTGTTTAATCATTCTATCATTATACGAGCGTTACATTGTTTCATTATTCTAACATTATACAAGCGTTCCATTGTTTAATTATTCTAACATTATACAAGCGTTCCATTGTTTAATTATTCTAACATTATACGAGCGTTCCATTGGTTAATCCATTATTGAAGAGCAGATCAATCTTAATGAACGTTCTATTAATGTTACTGGATGAGCGTTTGTTGGTAACGTTGTGAGAGCGTTGTGAGAGTGTTGACAGAGCGTTTGTTGGTAACGTTGTGAGAGCGTTGTGAGAGTGTTGACAGAGCGTTTGTTGGTAGCGTTGTGAGAGCGTTGTGAGCGTTGTGAGAGCGTTGTGAGCGCGTTGACAGTGTTTGTTGGTAACGTTGTGAGTGTTGTGAGAGCGTTGTGAGAACGTTGTGATAGCGTTGCGAGAGCGTTGAGAGTGTTGACAGAGCGTTTGTTGGTAACGTTGTGAGTGTAGTGAGCGTTTCGAGAGTGTTGCGATAGCGTTGTGAGAGCGTTGAGTGTTGACAGAGCGTTTGTTGGTAGTGTTGTGAGAGTGTTGTGAGAGTGTTGTGAGAGTGTTGTGAGAGTGTTGTGAGAGTGTTGTGAGAGTTGAGAGCGTTGTGAGAGCGTTGTGAGCGTTGTGAGAGCGTTGTGAGATTTGAGAGCGTTGACAGAGCGTTTGTTGGTAACGTTGTGAGCGTTGTGAGAGTGTTGACAGAGCGTTTGTTGGTAACGTTGTGAGCCTTGTGAGAGTGTTGTGAGAGTGTTGTGTGAGTGTTGTGTGAGTGTTGTGTGAGTGTTGTGTGAGTGTTGTGTGAGTGTTGTGAGAGTGTTGTGAGAGTGTTGACAGAGCGTTTGTTGGTAACGTTGTGAGAGTGTTGTGAGAGTGTTGTGGTAACGTTGTGAGAGTGTTGTGAGAGTGTTTTGAGAGTGTTGTGAGAGTGTTGTGAGAGTGTTGTGAGAGTGTTGTGAGAGTGTTGTGTGAGTGTTGTGTGAGTGTTGTGAGAGTGTTGTGAGAGTGTTGTGAGAGTGTTGTGTGAGTGTTGTGTGAGCGTTGTGTGAGCGTTGTGTGAGCGTTGTGTGAGCGTTGTGTGAGCGTTGTGTGAGCGTTGTGTGAGCGTTGTGTGAGCGTTGTGAGTGTTGTGTGAGTGTTGTGTGAGTGTTGTGTGAGTGTTGTGTGAGTGTTGTGTGAGTGTTGTGTGAGCGTTGTGTGAGCGTTGTGTGAGCGTTGTGAGAGTTGAGTGTTGACAGAGCGTTTGTTGGTAACGTTGTGAGCGGTGTGAGAGCGTTGTGAGAGTGTTGTGAGAGCGTTGTGAGAGTTGTGAGCGTTGAGTGTTGACAGAGCGTTTGTTGGTAACGTTGTGAGCGTTGTGAGTGTTGTGAGAGTGTTGTGAGAGTGTTGTGAGAGTGTTGACAGAGCGTTTGTTGGTAACGTTGTGAGCGTTGTGATAGCGTTGAGAGTGTTGACAGAGCATTTGTTGGTAACGTTGTGAGAGCGTTGAGAGAGTGTTGACAGAGCGTTTGTTGGTAACGTTGTGAGAGCGTTGTGAGTGTTGTGAGAGTGTTGTGAGAGTGTTGACAGAGCGTTTGTTGGTAACGTTGTGAGCGTTGTGATAGCGTTGAGAGTGTTGACAGAGCATTTGTTGGTAACGTTGTGAGCGTTGAGAGAGTGTTGACAGAGCGTTTGGTGGTAACGTTGTGAGCGTTGTGAGTGTTGTGAGAGTGTTGTGAGAGTGTTGACAGAGCGTTTGTTGGTAACGTTGTGAGCGTTGTGATAGCGTTGAGAGTGTTGACAGAGCATTTGTTGGTAACGTTGTGAGCGTTGTGATAGCGTTGAGAGTGTTGACAGAGCATTTGTTGGTAACGTTGTGAGCGTTGAGAGTGTTGACAGAGCGTTTGGTGGTAACGTTGAGAGAGTGTTGACAGAGCATTTGTTGGTAACGTTGTGAGAACGTTGTGAGTGTTGCGAGAGCGTTGTGAGAGCGTTGTGAGAGCGTTGTAAGCGTTCTTGTTATTCTGTTTTTCTCCAGACGCTGCTGATGTTGTGGAAAGTGTTTCTATCGTCAGTGGGCGAGTCGAGTTTACAGTCACAGGCTCTCTTTAATTCTTCAGTGAGGAATGACGAGACGCTGGAAAAAACAGTTAGAAAAACATCATTTCAAGGAACACGCTGTCAAAATCAATAACTTTTAGCCTTTGCTGACGCTTTTAATTCTGTGAACTCAAATGTGTCACAGCTGACAGATGTGGATTAAACACACACACACACACACACACTATCTCACGCATTCATATCTGTGGAATAATTCAGATTTCTTTCTTGTTTCTGAAAGAGTCTCATTATCTGATCATAACTCCAGTAATCAGTGTAATATTCCTCCAGTGTAGATCAGCTGTTATATATAGTAAAGTGTCATTTATTCTGGTGATCAAAGCATTTATGATTATTATCAGAGTTGAACACAGTTCATATTTCTGTGGAAACTATAATGAATGATTAATATAAAGTTCAAAAGAGCAGCATTTATCTGAAACAGAATCTTTTGTGACATTATAAATGTCACTTTTGATCAACTTAATGCGTCCTTGATTAATAAAAGTATTAAAATGTGAAAAAAATCTTCCCCCAGAGTTTTGAACAGTAGCATGTATTTTAATCTATAAATTAATAATTGCGTTATTGCTCTCCTGTTTTACACACATTAGTGTTGGAGTCGCTGTCGACACATTTGATCATATTAAGAGAAAATCCTCAAACATTATTTGTGTTTAGAGTTGATCTCTTCATTCACACTGAGGCGCATTCTTTTACTCTTTCATCTAAAACTCTTTCAAACTGCAGGAACAGAATTCAGCCGCTTCGACGGAGGACAGAAATACTGAAGATCATATCAAATAAGAGTAGATGTAATATTGGCAGAGGTGGACAAAGTACACAACTCCAGTACTTGAGTAAAAGTAAAAGTACTGTTGGTTAAATATTACTCCATTACAAGTGAAAGCTGTAAAGATAGATTTTTACTTAAGTAAACGTACAGAACTTGCTTTTAAAAGTACTTAAATATCAAAAGTAAACGCATTATTTTATTATTATTGTATGAATGTGCTGTTCCATCATGGGTGTTTAAGCCAGTCATGCTAGCAGACCTTCAACTCATTTAAATACTCGCTTAAAAGTTACAAAGCTCTTATCAAAGTCAAAATCATACTAGGTTTCTACATCGTGTTTATTTGACAGGATTATGTAAAAACATATTTCTGAAAGGACTTCAGTTAACATTATTAGCCCAACTACGCTTTAGCATGCTAACTAACATCATTGTGGAACGTTAAATCTATAAAAATCATTTGACCAACCATATTTCATACCAATATTACATTTGACAGCAAATTTTGATTTAGTTTTAGTCCTAGTCTTTTGACTACAACATTTTAGGCTTCTGAGTTGTTTTAGTTTTAGTCTATTTTAGTAGAATTAGTAGAACTAAACTTCAGTATTTGTGTTCTGGCGTCTGAGAGGCAGCTTTCTGTGCACTTTCAGACTTATCCACGTCTGCTCTTCTGAATATTAACTTTTAAGTTTGACTTTGGTTGCGCGTCTGGAAACTGATGCTTCTATTTTGCCATCAATTGATTAGTGTTCAAAAAATACTTGGAAATCATTGAACTTCACGTGAAAAGCTTTCAAAGCGGCGACGACTTTCTACTTCGAGGGCCTTGATAGAAATGTAGTGGAGTAAAAAGTACGACATTTGTCTTTCAAATGTAGTAAATGAAGTAAGTTTCCAGAAAAAATACCCCTCAAGGAAAGTACAGATACTCAAAAAGTGTACTTAAGCACAGTACTCAAGTAAATGTGCTTATTACTGTCCACCTCTGGGCTAGTCAGTGATTTTATTGTTGTCTGAATCCAGAATGTCAGTGTTTTTCTCCCACCATCTGCGTAAAAATCCCCGGCCGAATTACCAACTGTTTACAGACAAACACAAGGACGTGTGGTCATTTAATTGCCGTCCGAATCCACAAGTTTTCAAGAATATATCACTTCAAAATTCACTGTTTATATCATTTTTGACCCCTGCAGAGCACCGTAAAAGATCTAGACTTTTATTACTGAAATGCTAGAGCAATATTTCATCACCGCTCAAAAAATAAAAAGAAGAAAAGCTCGTAAACATTTGAAATGAGCCGTTATTACGGCAGCGATTATATCTGATAAAAATAATATATGTGCAGGTCTTAAAAGCCTTCAAATAGATTTTTAAAAAGGTAGGGGAGAGCGCTTTTTGACTTTCTCAGTTTGTGTAAATCCACTTGGGGTTCAGAGTATTATTGTTTCCCACATTAATATCACACATGTCTAGTACAGTTATGAGGTTTTGTTTCATTAATACAGCGTTTACTTTTTTCTTTATTTACCCCGAAAGAATGGAAGTGAAATGTGACAACATGCCCCAGAGGTACATGACCAAATAACAGCTTAAAATGTTCTGATATAATCAAAAAATATACAAGACAAACTAAAATATTTTGTCAACAAAATACAATTATTAACTTTTTAAAATAAAATAATGGCATTTTTTAATCATTTAAAAATATACGTGTTTTTGAGTTTGACAAACACATCGCTAAATACAGCGAAACAGTTCAAAACATAATAATAATGAATAATTTCTGAACATTAACTCTGTCATTATTCACCCTTTTCTCAAAAGAATTAATAAAAGTATAGAATATAATGTCATATTTCTAATAGGGGCTCATAGTAACTCATCTCAACTGTTTAATAACTGATATAAGATTACAATAATAATGGCTTTGTCTTATTTTAAATAAACACAAAAAACAGAGATGAAAACTAAACTTAAGTAGTAAATGTACTTTTGCTATGGTTAAATACATGTTCAGTGATATCTTCCAGAGTTTTTTAATTTTGCCGTGATTTTTTTCTCTAAATAATGTAAATACACAAAGTTTCGTCATCCTGGCGTGTGTGGAAAGGGTTAAAACATGCGTTCCCCTACATTTACAGGTGATTTAATAAATCATTTTGCATATTTTTAATGCCTAGCAATTAACTTGTCCATATCTTTTCATTTATTTGGAAAATTCATGTATAGAATATTATCTCTATATTTTGATGTTTTAACGAAGTAATGATTTATGAGATATTGGCAGTAACACACACACCTTTAGCGTATTTATTGTGCTTGATTTAAAATAAAAAGTGCTTGAATCTAGTGTTCATGAGGGTGGGAACCCTGGCCTTGTGTTTTTATTCAGTTACAAGTACAAGTTTGAGTCAAAGTGAGAATGTAAAACTTTACTTTTATGTAAAAATATTTGCTTTAGTATTAAAAGAGAAGAGATGAACGAACATGAAGAAGCTTTTCCACTCATTTTCTCATGCAAACGGAATTAATTGCATGTTAGACAGAAGAGTTTGAGAAAAAAACGTGTGTGTGTGTGTGTGTGTGTGTGTGTGTGTGTGTTTAACTGAATGAGATTAAGCTGGAAACGCTGAGCTCATAACCAATACTGATCGTAATAGAATGACACACACACACACACACACACACACACACACACACACACACACACACACACACACACACACACACACACACACACACACACACACACACACACACACACAGACCTTCTTCTTGGCTGTTTTTAATGTGAGTTAATTCGATTGATCAGCGTATCATCAATCGAGTTCATTGATTGACAGCTCTAATTCTTTTTCAGTGTAATGTATTTTTACTTTAGTCTTAATTACAATTCACAATGAATGTAACATTAATTATGTTTGTTTAAACTCTAAACACTGTTTTCAAGAATTATAACATTTAATTAAAAGTGTAAGAGTGTAACAAAATCAGTTCCCTCTGGAGAAAACGTGTTGATTATGATGATTATTAATGCAGTTTTATGGTGATAAATATGAAGTCATATTGACAGAAGCGTGAACTATAAAGGGTTTACACTCTTCTCTCTGATTGGATTGCGTGCGTGTGTGTGTGTGTGTGTGTCTTCTCCTATTAGTTAGTTAGTTAGTTAGTTAGTTAGTCAGTTTATTTATCCCCGTAGGGAAAGTATATATGCAGCATACTCACACAGACATTTAAGATTTCATAAATACAATCATAATTTAAAACAAACAAACTGTAGAGTGTAGAGTTTTCTCGATTTTTTTAATTTTTTTAAATGTTTTATTTTTTTACACACATTTTCTGAAAGCATGCCTCATACTCTCAGAACTCTACACACAAATCCAAAAACACACACACAATGGGCAAAACCCCTCAATTCTCCTGCAAAATGAAACTTTACATTCAAAACAATGTTATTTCTTCTCAAAATTGTATTTTGTTTCCAAAATGACGCACACAAACCATCATATGAATAGAGATTTATAAGAACCAGCTGAACTCTGATGTGCTCAATGGAAAACGCTTCTTCTCCTTTCATCAGAATGACCTACACTTACAGACAGAACATACACAGAAGTGTGTTGTAAAATATTTGAGAATATTGTTTTTATACTCAAACACACAAATGCATAAATATTTTATTTGTACACCGTGTACATCCCACTCAACACAAAGTTGCACATACAATGGTCTACAACAACAAGAATTTACTGTATACAGTTACAGTAAAAATGTTTTTTAAAAACTATGCTGCTCCAAAAGAAGAGCTCACCTGTTGCCCTTTTATGCTAAAATTCTGTTCGCTAATTGTAGGTGTTTGCCCATGTGAAGAGTCAGTGTGTGTTTTAAAATGAGATTTTCTGCATGAAAATTGTGCCAAATGCAGAGAATTGTGTAGTGTTTTGAAAAAAGTGTGTTTTAGAGCTGCAACTTGAGTGTAAAGCAGGAATTGTGCTTGTAGTTTAGCAGAATTGGTTCATGGGGTTGGTGAATGAGTTACATGTTGTGTCTTAAGTACCAGTATTTGTGTGTAAACAATTGAGAAAAACTGTAATCTAGATAACCAGACCAGCTGACCACCAATCAACACTAGGGGATGAATTTAAAAATCTGATTCCTTGGGGAACAAAAGATAGTTTGGACCTGTTTTTCATGCATCTCTACACTTGTTAAAGAGATTCCCAGCAGTTTACTAGTCATTGTGACAACCTTCCATAGTGAATGTGTGTGTGTGTGTGTGTGTGTCTTCTCCTATAGCTGTGTGTGTGTGTGTGTGTGTGTGTGTGTGTGTGTGTGTGTGTGTGTGTGTGTGTGTGTGTGTGTGTGTGTGTGTGTGTGTGTGTGTGTGTGTGTGTGTGTGTAATTTTTCCTCAGTGACGCTACAATGCTCTGTCTGCACTGCAAAAAATGCTTTTTTTACTTAGTATTTTTGTCTTGTTTTCAGTCAAAATATTAAAAAAATCTTACATTAAGAAGCATTTACTAGACAAGCTAAAGTTTTTGTCTTGTTTTGGGGGAAAATTAAGGGAGTTTTTGCTTAAAATAAGCCAAATCATCTGCCAATGGGGTAAGAAAAATAATCGTGTTTTCTGTTTGAATTAAGATTATTTTTCTTACCCCATTGGCAGATTATTCTGCTTATTTTAAGCAAAAACTCCCTTAATTTTCCCCCAAAACAAGACAAAAACTTTTGCTTGTCTAGTAAATGCTTCTTAATGTAAGATTTTGTAGATATTTGGACTGAAAACAATACAAAAATACTAAGTAAGAAAAGCATTTTTTGCAGTCTGATGTGATACTGTAGTCGACGCTGCATGTTTAAAATTTTCTTCCTAATATTATCAATCTTACATGTAAAGAAGTTCATAAAGTCATTACTGCTGTGCTGTTTACAAACATCAGAAGTTGAAGCTTTATTTTTGGTTAATTTAGCCACTGTATGGAATAAATACCTCGGGTTGTGTTTGTTTTCTTCTAAGAGAGTCGAGAAATAAGCAGATCTAGGAGTTTTTATTTTTTGTATGCGAAACTGCATCCTTCCATGAGATGCGAAAAACCTCCAGTTTAGTTTTCTTCCAGCTGCGCTCCATTTTTCTGGCTGCTCTCTTGAGGGCCTGTGTGTGTGTGTGTGTGTGTGTGTGTGTGTGTGGGCATGTTTTTGTGAAATATCAGGACACAAATGTGTATAATGACAAAAAGAGGGTGAAATATGAGGACGTTCCCCATGTCCTCACTTTTCAAAATGCTTATAAATCACAGAATGAGGTTTTTTTCACAGAAAGTGAACTGCACAGTCTGTGTGTGTGTGTGTGTGTGTGTGTGTGTGTGTGTGTGTGTGTGTGTGTGTGTGTGTGTGTGTGTGTGTGTGTGTGTGTGTGTGTGTGTGTGTGTGTGTGTGTGTGTGTGTGTGTGTGTGTGTGTGTGTGTGTGTGTGTGTGTGTGTGTGTGTGTGTGTGTGTGTGTGTGAGTGAGGGGTAGGTTTAGGGGCAGTGTAAGGGGATAGAAAATACGGTTTGTACGATATAAAAACCATTACGCCTATGGAAAGTCCTCACATTTCACAAAAACAAACGTGTGTGTGTGTGTGTGTGTGTGTGTGTGTGTGTGTGTGCGTCTGTGGTGTGAGAGAGGAAGTTCAGATGAGCCACATTCAGACCAGCATCCTATTAAACACCTGCACTGATCGTTGAAATGTTTCGTGTTCATTACATGTTTTAAATTGTTCAGTTGAGTTTGTGTTTATTAAATAGAAAACTGTGTGTGTGTAGTTTCATCGGTGTAATGAATGTAAATGCAAAGTTCAGGCGCTGGTTTTATCGAGTGTAGTTGGTGTTTGTTTAGTTCAGTGGATCAACATCTGTTCTGCTCATGATAAAATATGGTTTAATATTCTGTGTGTGAATCAAACCTGCAGCTGAAGGAGTTTCTCACACAGTGACGCGTTTACACTGAACCGGTTTATGAGCAACACATGAGGAAAGTGTGTGTGTGTGTGTGTGTGTGTGTGTGTTCCTCCCACTTTATCTCTCTCACACACACGTTATTCAGTTAGAGCAGCTGAACAAACCGCTGAACTAGAAACAGCTCGCGTCTCACACCACAAACACTTCATACGAGTCTCTTCGTGTGTGTGTGTGTGTGTGTTGAATATAATAATGTGAAAGTGCAGTGTTCATGAACTGAATGATGTTCTTCCTCAGTATTTTTGTCTTGTTTTCCGGCACTTTAGACACAGTTGCTCCTCTGTGCTTAAAGAAAATAGTCCAATGCCGTCACAACACACACACACACACACACACACACACACACACACACACACACACACACACACACACACACACACACACACACACACACACACACACACACACACACACACTCGGGCCCTTAAAACAGCAGCCAGAAAAATGGAGCGCAGCTGGAAGAAAACAAAACTAGAGGTCTTTTGTAATTCGTGGAAAGAGCACATGATCACATACAGAAAGGCTGTAAAAACTGCTAGATCTGCTTATTTCTCAACTCTCTTGGAAGAAAACAAACACAACCCGAGGTATTTATTCCATACAGTGGCTAAATTAACCAAAAATAAAGCTTCAACTTCTGATGTTTGTAAACAGCACAGCAGTAATGACTTTATGAACTTCTTCACATGTAAGATTGATAATATTAGGAAGAAAATTATAACCATGCAGCGTCTAATACAGCATCACATCAGACAGAGCATTGTAGTGTCACTGAGGAAAAATTACACTCTATAGGAGAAGACACACACACACACACACACACACACACACATTCACT
>NC_137099.1:693570-706070 GCF_949357685.1 Gobio gobio | reverse complement strand
GAGCTGAAGCAACACAGACCATATAATATCATAAATCATATACACTATATACCACAACATATACTCTGAGTCTAACACATAATATCATATATCATATACACTATATACCACAACATATACCCTGAGTCTAACACATAATATCATATATCATACACACTATATACCTCAACATATACCCTGAGTCTAACACATAATATCATATATCATATACACTATATACCACAACATATACCCTGAGTCTAACACATAATATCATATATCATATACACTATATACCACAACATATACCCTGAGTCTAACACATAATATCATATATCATACACACTATATACCACAACATATACCCTGAGTCTAACACATAATATCATATATCATACACACTATATACCACAACATATACTCTGAGTCTAACACATAATATCATATATCATACACACTATATACCTCAACATATACCCTGAGTCTAACACATAATATCATAAATCATACACACTATATACCTCAACATATACCCTGAGTCTAACACATAATATCATATATCATACACACTATATACCACAACATATACCCTGAGTCTAACACATAATATCATATATCATATACACTATATACCACAACATATACCCTGAGTCTAACACATAATATCATATATCATATACACTATATACCTCAACATATACTCTGAGTCTAACACATAATATCATATATCATATACACTATATACCTCAACATATACTCTGAGTCTAACACATAATATCATATATCATATACACTATATACCACAACATATACCCTGAGTCTAACACATAATATCATATATCATATACACTATATACCTCAACATATACCCTGAGTCTAACACATAATATCATATATCATATACACTATATACCTCAACATATACCCTGAGTCTAACGCATAATATCATATATCATACACACTATATACCTCAACATATACTCTGAGTCTAACACATAATATCATATATCATATACACTATATACCACAACATATACCCTGAGTCTAACACATAATATCATATATCATATACACTATATACCTCAACATATACTCTGAGTCTAACACATAATATCATATATCATATACACTATATACCTCAACATATACTCTGAGTCTAACACATAATATCATATATCATATACACTATATACCACAACATATACCCTGAGTCTAACACATAATATCATATATCATATACACTATATACCACAACATATACCCTGAGTCTAACACATAATATCATATATCATATACACTATATACCACAACATATACCCTGAGTCTAACACATAATATCATAAATCATATACACTATATACCACAACATATACCCTGAGTCTAACACATAATATCATAAATCATATACACTATATACCACAACATATACCCTGAGTCTAACACATAATATCATATATCATATACACTATATACCACAACATATACCCTGAGTCTAACACATAATATCATAAATCATACACACTATATACCACAACATATACTCTGAGTCTAACACATAATATCATATATCATATACACTATATACCACAACATATACCCTGAGTCTAACACATAATATCATATATCATACACACTATATACCACAACATATACCCTGAGTCTAACACATAATATCATATATCATATACACTATATACCACAACATATACCCTGAGTCTAACACATAATATCATATATCATACACACTATATACCACAACATATACTCTGAGTCTAACACATAATATCATATATCATATACACTATATACCACAACATATACCCTGAGTCTAACACATAATATCATAAATCATACACACTATATACCACAACATATACCCTGAGTCTAACACATAATATCATAAATCATACACACTATATACCACAACATATACCCTGAGTCTAACACATAATATCATAAATCATACACACTATATACCACAACATATACTCTGAGTCTAACACATAATATCATATATCATACACACTATATACCACAACATATACCCTGAGTCTAACACATAATATCATAAATCATACACACTATATACCACAACATATACTCTGAGTCTAACACATAATATCATATATCATATACACTATATACCACAACATATACCCTGAGTCTAACACATAATATCATAAATCATACACACTATATACCACAACATATACCCTGAGTCTAACACATAATATCATATATCATATACACTATATACCACAACATATACCCTGAGTCTAACACATAATATCATATATCATATACACTATATACCACAACATATACCCTGAGTCTAACACATAATATCATATATCATATACACTATATACCACAACATATACTCTGAGTCTAACACATAATATCATATATCATATACACTATATACCACAACATATACCCTGAGTCTAACACATAATATCATATATCATATACACTATATACCACAACATATACCCTGAGTCTAACGCATAATATCATATATCATATACACTATATACCTCAACATATACCCTGAGTCTAACACATAATATCATATATCATACACACTATATACCACAACATATACCCTGAGTCTAACACATAATATCATAAATCATACACACTATATACCACAACATATACCCTGAGTCTAACACATAATATCATAAATCATACACACTATATACCGCAACATATACCCTGAGTCTAACACATAATATCATAAATCATACACACTATATACCACAACATATACCCTGAGTCTAACACATAATATCATAAATCATACACACTATATACCACAACATATACCCTGAGTCTAACACATAATATCATAAATCATACACACTATATACCGCAACATATACCCTGAGTCTAACACATAATATCATATATCATACACACTATATACCACAACATATACCCTGAGTCTAACACATAATATCATAAATCATACACACTATATACCACAACATATACCCTGAGTCTAACACATAATATCATAAATCATACACACTATATACCGCAACATATACCCTGAGTCTAACACATAATATCATAAATCATACACACTATATACCACAACATATACCCTGAGTCTAACACATAATATCATAAATCATACACACTATATACCACAACATATACCCTGAGTCTAACACATAATATCATAAATCATACACACTATATACCACAACATATACCCTGAGTCTAACACATAATATCATAAATCATACACACTATATACCTCAACATATACCCTGAGTCTAACACATAATATCATATATCATATACACTATATACCTCAACATATACCCTGAGTCTAACACATAATATCATATATCATATACACTATATACCTCAACATATACCCTGAGTCTAACACATAATATCATATATCATACACACTATATACCTCAACATATACCCTGAGTCTAACACATAATATCATATATCATATACACTATATACCTCAACATATACCCTGAGTCTAACACATAATATCATATATCATATACACTATATACCACAACATATACTCTGAGTCTAACACAAAATATCATATATCATATACACTATATACCACAACATATACTCTGAGTCTAACACAAAATATCATATATCATATACACTATATACCACAACATATACTCTGAGTCTAACACATAATATCATATATCATATACACTATATACCTCAACATATACTCTGAGTCTAACACATAATATCATATATCATATACACTATATACCACAACATATACTCTGAGTCTAACACATAATATCATATATCATATACACTATATACCACAACATATACTCTGAGTCTAACACATAATATCATATATCATACACACTATATACCACAACATATACTCTGAGTCTAACGCATAATATCATATATCATACACACTATATACCACAACATATACTCTGAGTCTAACACATAATATCATATATCATATACACTATATACCACAACATATACCCTGAGTCTAACACATAATATCATATATCATACACACTATATACCTCAACATATACTCTGAGTCTAACACATAATATCATATATCATATACACTATATACCACAACATATACCCTGAGTCTAACACATAATATCATATATCATATACACTATATACCACAACATATACCCTGAGTCTAACACATAATATCATATATCATATACACTATATACCTCAACATATACCCTGAGTCTAACACATAATATCATATATCATACACACTATATACCACAACATATACCCTGAGTCTAACGCATAATATCATATATCATATACACTATATACCACAACATATACCCTGAGTCTAACGCATAATATCATATATCATATACACTATATACCTCAACATATAACCTGAGTCTAACACATAATATCATATATCATATACACTATATACCACAACATATACTCTGAGTCTAACACATAATATCATATATCATACACACTATATACCACAACATATACCCTGAGTCTAACGCATAATATCATATATCATATACACTATATACCACAACATATACCCTGAGTCTAACGCATAATATCATATATCATATACACTATATACCTCAACATATACCCTGAGTCTAACACATAATATCATATATCATATACACTATATACCTCAACATATACCCTGAGTCTAACACATAATATCATAAATCATACACACTATATACCACAACATATACCCTGAGTCTAACACATAATATCATAAATCATACACACTATATACCACAACATATACCCTGAGTCTAACACATAATATCATATATCATACACACTATATACCTCAACATATACCCTGAGTCTAACACATAATATCATATATCATACACACTATATACCACAACATATACCCTGAGTCTAACACATAATATCATATATCATACACACTATATACCACAACATATACTCTGAGTCTAACACATAATATCATAAATCATACACACTATATACCACAACATATACCCTGAGTCTAACACATAATATCATATATCATATACACTATATACCACAACATATACCCTGAGTCTAACACATAATATCATATATCATACACACTATATACCTCAACATATACCCTGAGTCTAACACATAATATCATATATCATACACACTATATACCACAACATATACTCTGAGTCTAACACATAATATCATATATCATACACACTATATACCACAACATATACCCTGAGTCTAACACATAATATCATAAATCATACACACTATATACCACAACATATACCCTGAGTCTAACACATAATATCATAAATCATACACACTATATACCACAACATATACCCTGAGTCTAACACATAATATCATAAATCATACACACTATATACCACAACATATACCCTGAGTCTAACACATAATATCATAAATCATACACACTATATACCTCAACATATACCCTGAGTCTAACACATAATATCATAAATCATACACACTATATACCACAACATATACCCTGAGTCTAACACATAATATCATATATCATATACACTATATACCACAACATATACCCTGAGTCTAACACATAATATCATATATCATACACACTATATACCTCAACATATACTCTGAGTCTAACACATAATATCATATATCATACACACTATATACCACAACATATACCCTGAGTCTAACGCATAATATCATAAATCATACACACTATATACCACAACATATACTCTGAGTCTAACACATAATATCATATATCATACACACTATATACCACAACATATACCCTGAGTCTAACGCATAATATCATAAATCATATACACTATATACCACAACATATACCCTGAGTCTAACGCATAATATCATAAATCATACACACTCTATACCACAACATATACCCTGAGTCTAACGCATAATATCATAAATCATACACACTATATACCTCAACATATACCCTGAGTCTAACGCATAATATCATAAATCATACACACTATATACCTCAACATATACCCTGAGTCTAACACATAATATCATATATCATACACACTATATACCGCAACATATACCCTGAGTCTAACACATAATATCATAAATCATACACACTATATACCACAACATATACCCTGAGTCTAACACATAATATCATAAATCATACACACTATATACCACAACATATACCCTGAGTCTAACGCATAATATCATATATCATATACACTATATACCACAACATATACCCTGAGTCTAACGCATAATATCATATATCATACACACTATATACCACAACATATACCCTGAGTCTAACACATAATATCATATATCATATACACTATATACCACAACATATACCCTGAGTCTAACACATAATATCATAAATCATACACACTATATACCTCAACATATACCCTGAGTCTAACGCATAATATCATATATCATACACACTATATACCACAACATATACCCTGAGTCTAACACATAATATCATATATCATATACACTATATACCACAACATATACCCTGAGTCTAACACATAATATCATATATCATATACACTATATACCACAACATATACTCTGAGTCTAACACATAATATCATATATCATATACACTATATACCACAACATATACCCTGAGTCTAACACATAATATCATAAATCATATACACTATATACCACAACATATACCCTGAGTCTAACACATAATATCATAAATCATATACACTATATACCTCAACATATACCCTGAGTCTTACGCATAATATCATATATCATACACACTATATACCTCAACATATACTCTGAGTCTAACACATAATATCATATATCATACACACTATATACCACAACATATACCCTGAGTCTAACGCATAATATCATAAATCATATACACTATATACCACAACATATACCCTGAGTCTAACGCATAATATCATATATCATACACACTATATACCTCAACATATACTCTGAGTCTAACACATAATATCATATATCATACACACTATATACCACAACATATACCCTGAGTCTAACGCATAATATCATAAATCATATACACTATATACCACAACATATACCCTGAGTCTAACGCATAATATCATATATCATACACACTATATACCACAACATATACCCTGAGTCTAACGCATAATATCATAAATCATACACACTATATACCACAACATATACCCTGAGTCTAACACATAATATCATATATCATACACACTATATACCACAACATATACCCTGAGTCTAACGCATAATATCATATATCATACACACTATATACCACAACATATACCCTGAGTCTAACGCATAATATCATAAATCATACACACTATATACCGCAACATATACCCTGAGTCTAACACATAATATCATATATCATACACACTATATACCACAACATATACTCTGAGTCTAACACATAATATCATAAATCATACACACTATATACCACAACATATACCCTGAGTCTAACACATAATATCATATATCATATACACTATATACCACAACATATACCCTGAGTCTAACGCATAATATCATATATCATACACACTATATACCACAACATATACCCTGAGTCTAACACATAATATCATATATCATACACACTATATACCACAACATATACCCTGAGTCTAACACATAATATCATATATCATACACACTATATACCACAACATATACTCTGAGTCTAACGCATAATATCATATATCATACACACTATATACCACAACATATACCCTGAGTCTAACGCATAATATCATATATCATACACACTATATACCACAACATATACCCTGAGTCTAACGCATAATATCATATATCATACACACTATATACCACAACATATACCCTGAGTCTAACGCATAATATCATATATCATACACACTATATACCACAACATATACCCTGAGTCTAACGCATATCATATATCATACACTATATACCACAACATATACCCTGAGTCTAACGCATAATATCATATATCATACACACTATATACCACAACATATACCCTGAGTCTAACGCATATCATATATCATACACTATATACCACAACATATACTCTGAGTCTAACGCATAATATCATATATCATACACACTATATACCACAACATATACTCTGAGTCTAACGCATAATATCATATATCATACACACTATATACCACAACATATACCCTGAGTCTAACGCATAATATCATATATCATACACACTATATACCACAACATATACTCTGAGTCTAACACATAATATCATATATCATATACACTATATACCACAACATATACTCTGAGTCTAACGCATATCATATATCATACACTATATACCACAACATATACCCTGAGTCTAACGCATATCATATATCATATACACTATATACCACAACATATACCCTGAGTCTAACACATAATATCATATATCATACACACTATATACCACAACATATACTCTGAGTCTAACGCATAATATCATATATCATATACACTATATACCACAACATATACCCTGAGTCTAACGCATAATATCATATATCATATACACTATATACCACAACATATACTCTGAGTCTAACGCATAATATCATATATCATATACACTATATACCACAACATATACCCTGAGTCTAACGCATAATATCATATATCATACACACTATATACCACAACATATACTCTGAGTCTAACGCATAATATCATATCATACACACTATATACCACAACATATACCCTGAGTCTAACACATAATATCATATATCATACACACTATATACCACAACATATACTCTGAGTCTAACACATAATATCATATATCATACACACTATATACCACAACATATACCCTGAGTCTAACGCATAATATCATAAATCATATACACTATATACCACAACATATACTCTGAGTCTAACACATAATATCATATATCATACACACTATATACCACAACATATACCCTGAGTCTAACGCATAATATCATAAATCATATACACTATATACCACAACATATACCCTGAGTCTAACGCATAATATCATAAATCATATACACTATATACCACAACATATACCCTGAGTCTAACGCATAATATCATAAATCATATACACTATATACCACAACATATACCCTGAGTCTAACACATAATATCATATATCATACACACTATATACCACAACATATACTCTGAGTCTAACGCATAATATCATATATCATATACACTATATACCACAACATATACCCTGAGTCTAACGCATAATATCATATATCATACACACTATATACCTCAACATATACCCTGAGTCTAACGCATAATATCATAAATCATATACACTATATACCACAACATATACCCTGAGTCTAACGCATAATATCATATATCATATACACTATATACCACAACATATACTCTGAGTCTAACGCATAATATCATATATCATACACACTATATACCACAACATATACCCTGAGTCTAACGCATAATATCATATATCATACACACTATATACCACAACATATACTCTGAGTCTAACACATAATATCATATATCATATACACTATATACCACAACATATACTCTGAGTCTAACGCATATCATATATCATACACTATATACCACAACATATACCCTGAGTCTAACGCATATCATATATCATACACTATATACCACAACATATACCCTGAGTCTAACACATAATATCATATATCATACACACTATATACCACAACATATACCCTGAGTCTAACACATAATATCATAAATCATACACACTATATACCACAACATATACTCTGAGTCTAACACATAATATCATATATCATACACACTATATACCACAACATATACCCTGAGTCTAACACATAATATCATATATCATATACACTATATACCACAACATATACCCTGAGTCTAACGCATAATATCATATATCATATACACTATATACCACAACATATACCCTGAGTCTAACGCATAATATCATATATCATATACACTATATACCACAACATATACTCTGAGTCTAACGCATAATATCATATATCATATACACTATATACCACAACATATACCCTGAGTCTAACGCATAATATCATATATCATATACACTATATACCACAACATATACTCTGAGTCTAACGCATAATATCATATATCATATACACTATATACCACAACATATACCCTGAGTCTAACGCATAATATCATATATCATACACACTATATACCACAACATATACTCTGAGTCTAACGCATAATATCATATCATACACACTATATACCACAACATATACCCTGAGTCTAACACATAATATCATATATCATATACACTATATACCACAACATATACTCTGAGTCTAACACATAATATCATATATCATACACACTATATACCACAACATATACCCTGAGTCTAACGCATAATATCATAAATCATATACACTATATACCACAACATATACTCTGAGTCTAACACATAATATCATATATCATACACACTATATACCACAACATATACCCTGAGTCTAACGCATAATATCATAAATCATATACACTATATACCACAACATATACCCTGAGTCTAACGCATAATATCATAAATCATATACACTATATACCACAACATATACCCTGAGTCTAACGCATAATATCATAAATCATATACACTATATACCACAACATATACCCTGAGTCTAACACATAATATCATATATCATACACACTATATACCACAACATATACTCTGAGTCTAACGCATAATATCATATATCATATACACTATATACCACAACATATACCCTGAGTCTAACGCATAATATCATATATCATACACACTATATACCTCAACATATACCCTGAGTCTAACGCATAATATCATAAATCATATACACTATATACCACAACATATACCCTGAGTCTAACGCATAATATCATATATCATATACACTATATACCACAACATATACCCTGAGTCTAACGCATAATATCATATATGTTGTGGTATATAGTGTGTATGATTTATGATATTATGCGTTATACACTATATTCCACAACATATACCCTGAGTCTAACGCATAATATCATATATCATACACACTATATTCCACAACATATACCCTGAGTCTAACACATAATATCATATATCATAC
Source organism: Gobio gobio (assembly GCF_949357685.1). NCBI lineage: Eukaryota > Metazoa > Chordata > Actinopteri > Cypriniformes > Gobionidae > Gobio > Gobio gobio. The sequence continues at coordinate 694,935 of NC_137099.1, read as the reverse complement.
ACACTATATTCCACAACATATACCCTGAGTCTAACGCATAATATCATATATGTTGTGGTATATAGTGTGTATGATTTATGATATTATGCGTTATACACTATATTCCACAACATATACCCTGAGTCTAACGCATAATATCATATATCATACACACTATATTCCACAACATATACCCTGAGTCTAACGCATAATATCATATATCATACACACTATATTCCACAACATATACCCTGAGTCTAACGCATAATATCATATATGTTGTGGTATATAGTGTGTATGATTTATGATATTATGCGTTATACACTATATACCTCAACATATACCCTGAGTCTAACACATAATATCATATATCATATACACTATATACCACAACATATACCCTGAGTCTAACGCATAATATCATATATGTTGTGGTATATAGTGTGTATGATTTATGATATTATGCGTTATACACTATATTCCACAACATATACCCTGAGTCTAACGCATAATATCATATAATATAATATACAGTCAAAGTGAAGCAGATTTTATATAAATTATTAATATAACAGCATTACATAATATAATACAGAGTTTCAAAGTGCTACAGATTTGGCCTAAATTAGTATTATAATATAATTAATGTAATGTAATAAATATAAATGAATGAATACAGTATTACTCCAGTTATTTCTACAGTTATTACTACAGTTATTACTACAGTTATTACTCCAGTTATTACTCATGGTTTAAATCATACCTATGTGACCGTTATCAGTTTGTAGCAGTAAATGAAGAGATGTCCCAGCGAGCACAAGTTCAGTATGGAGTACCACAAGGCTCAGTGCTAGGACCGCTACTCTTCACCCTGTACATGCTACCACTGGGAGATATCATTAGGAAGCATGGCGTTAGTTTTCATTGTTATGCTGACGATACTCAGCTCTATATTTCTTCACACCCTGAAGAGATAGTTGACCTGACGACAGTTATTACTACAGATATACCTCAACATATACCCTGAGTCTAACGCATAATATCATATAATGTAATATACTGTCAAAGTGAAGCAGATTTTATATAAATTATTAATATAACAGCATTAATTAATATAATACAAAGTGTCAAAGTGCTGCAGATTTGGTCTAAATTAGTATTATAATATAAGTAATGTAATGTAATAAATATAAATGAATGACTACAGTTATAACTACAGTTAGTTATTACTACAGTTACAGTTATTACTACAGTTACAGTTATTACTACAGTTACAGTTATTACTACAGTTACTACTACAGTTATTACAACAGTTGTTACCCGTTATTACCAGTGTTTACTACAGTTATTACTGGTTGTTACGACAGTTGTTACCGGTTATTACCA
>NC_137099.1:621070-688570 GCF_949357685.1 Gobio gobio | reverse complement strand
TCACTGGTCAACTGCAGGTTGAGAGCTCCGCCTCCAGCCCCGCCCGCTGACAGGAGATTGGCCGGCAGCAGAGAGAAGCTGGACGGGTTGAGGAAGAAGGGCGTGGTCATCAGGCCGGAGGCGGGGCTTCCTACGCTGGTGTTGGCGAATAGCAGGCCGGTGTTTCCGTCGAAGGACGTCAGAGGCAGAGCGCCGCCCGACGCAAGAGCTGTCAATCAAACAGCAGATTATTATTCAGAAATCGTGAGATTAATGTTCATATTCTCTTAATGCTGCATCACATCACAGCACACACACACACACGGACACACACACGGACACACACACGGACACACACACGGACACACACACGGACACACACACGGACACACACACGGGGACACACACGGGGACACACACACGGACACACACACGGACACACACACACGGACACACACACACGGACACACACACACGGACACACACACGGACACACACACGGACACACACACGGACACACACACGGACACACACACGGACACACACACGGACACACACACGGACACACACACACGGACACACACACACGGACACACACACACGGACACACACACACGGACACACACACACGGACACACACACGGACACACACACGGACACACACACGGACACACACACACGGACACACACACACGGACACACACACGGACACACACACACGGACACACACACACGGACACACACACACGGACACACACACACGGACACACACACGGACACACACACGGACACACACACGGACACACACACACGGACACACACACACACACGGACACACGGACACACACACACACACACGGACACACACACACACACGGACACACACACAGACAGACAGACACACACACACACACGGACACACAGACAGACACACACACGGACACACACACACACGGACACACACACACACACACACGGACACACACACACGGACACACACACACGGACACACACACAGACAGACAGACACACAGACACACAGACACACACAGACAGACACAGACAGACACACACACACACACACACACACACACACACACACAGACACACACAGACAGACACACACACACACACACACACAGACAGACACACACACACACACACGGACACACACACGGACACACACACGGACACACACACGGACACACACACGGACACACACAGACAGACACACACACACACACACACACACAGACACACACACGGACACACACACGGACACACACACGGACACACACACGGACACACACACGGACACACACACGGACACACACACGGACACACACACGGACACACACACGGACACACACACGGACACACACACACACAGACACACACACACACACACACACACACACACACACGGACAGACAGACACACACACACACACACACACACAGAGGTCATACCCTGGATGGTGGCCAGTGTGTTGTTGTTCATCAGTGTGTTTCCCAGAGCAGGGCTAAGACTGAAGAATGTCCCCCTGCACAAACACAAGCAGAATCACATGATCAATGCGGTACAGCCACCAATGAGATTTCTTATTTTCTATCATTTGATTTTGGGCAGAAAGTGACCTGGGCATGTTTCTGTGAGACACCCCACACACACACACACACACACACACATGTTGGGTTTTCATGTTTTAAGGGGACTTTCCATAGGCGGAATGGTTTTTATACAGTACATACTATATATTCTATCCCCCTACACTGCCCCTAAACCTGCCCATCACACACACACACACACACACACACACACACACACACACACACACTGCCCCTGCCCCTAAACCTACCCATCACACACACACACACACACACACTGCCCCTGCCCCTAAACCTACCCATCACACACACACACACTCACACACACACACACACACACACTGCCCCTGCCCCTAAACCTACCCATCACACACACACACACTCACACACACACACACACACACACACTGCCCCTGCCCCTAAACCTACCCATCACACACACACACACTCACACACACACACACACACACACACACACACACACACACACACACTGCCCCTGCCCCTAAACCTACCCATCACACACACACACACACTCTCACACACACACACACACACACTGCCCCTGCCCCTAAACCTACCCATCACACACACACTGCCCCTAAACCTACCCATCACACACACACTCACACACACACACACACTGGCCCTGCCCCTAAACCTACCCATCACACACTCACACACACACACACACACACACACACACTCACCCTTGCGTCAGCTGTGAGGGTGTTATGATGGTTGGGGTCAGATTAGCTCCGCCCAGTCCTGTGCCCGTGAAGAGAAACTGCCCCGCCCCCTGCGTGACCGTGGTTGCCGTGGAAACTGCCTGTGCGGCTGCGCTGTCCTGTTTCACATTGAGGATGGATGATGATGTCACAGAGGGGGCGGGCGTAGCGATGGCCGGCGCCATGGAGATGACGGACGGCGTGTGCGATGTCACCTGAGCCAGAGCGCCACCTACAGCACACAGACATTAAACACCAGCTCACAGGAGGAAAATAGAGGAGCATGAATATAGAATATAGAATATAGAATATAGAATATAGAATATAGAATATAGAATATAGAATATAGCAGGAACGCACCGCTGAGTGTGAGGTTCGAGATGCTGCTGGCGTTCAGTGGAACTACAGAATTCACCGTCAGTGTGTTTGTGCCGTTGGACACCTGAACACAAGCAATAACTCGTCAATAATCAATCACTCGTCAATAATCAATCACTCATCAATAATCAATCACTCATCAATAATCAATCACTCGTCAATAATCAATCACTCGTCAATAATCAATCACTCGTCAATAATCAATCACTCATCAATAATCAATCACTCGTCAATAATCAATCACTCGTCAATAGTCAATAATCAATCACTCGTCAATAATCAATCACTCGTCAATAATCAATCACTCGTCAATAATCAATCACTCGTCAATAGTCAATAATCAATCACTCGTCAATAATCAATCACTCGTCAATAATCAATCACTCGTCAATCACTCGTCAATAATCAATCACTCGTCAATAATCAATCACTCGTCAATCACTCGTCAATAATCAATCACTCGTCAATAATCAATCACTCGTCAATAATCAATCACTCGTCAATAGTCAATAATCAATCACTCGTCAATCACTCGTCAATAATCAATCACTCGTCAATAATCAATCACTCGTCAATAATCAATCACTCGTCAATAATCAATCACTCGTCAATAGTCAATAATCAATCACTCGTCAATAATCAATCACTCGTCAATAATCAATCACTCGTCAATAGTCAATAATCAATCACTCGTCAATAATCAATCACTCGTCAATAATCAATCGCTCGTCAATCACTCGTCAATAATCAATCACTCGTCAATAATCAATCATCAATCACTCGTCAATAATCAATCACTCGTCAATCACTCGTCAATAATCAATCACTCGTCAATAATCAATCACTCGTCAATCACTCGTCAATAATCAATCACTCGTCAATAATCAATCACTCGTCAATAATCAATCACTCGTCAATCACTCGTCAATAATCAATCACTCGTCAATAATCAATCACTCGTCAATCACTCGTCAATAATCAATCACTCGTCAATAATCAATCACTCGTCAATAATCAATCACTCGTCAATAATCAATCACTCGTCAATCACTCGTCAATACTCACGTCAATTATCAATCACTCGTCAATAATCAATCACTCGTCAATAATCAATCACTCGTCAATAATCAATCACTCGTCAATCACTCGTCAATAATCACTCACTCGTCAATAATCAATCACTCGTCAATCACTCGTCAATAATCAATCACTCGTCAATAATCAATCACTCGTCAATCACTCGTCAATAATCAATCACTCGTCAATAATCAATCACTCGTCAATCACTCGTCAATAATCAATCACTCGTCAATAATCAATCACTCATCAATCACTCGCCAATAATCAATCACTCATCAATAATCAATCACTCGTCAATTATCAATCACTCGTCAATAATCAATCACTCGCCAATAATCAATCACTCGTCAATAATCAATCACTCGTCAATTATCAATCACTCGTCAATAATCAATCACTCGTCAATAATCAATCACTCGTCAATTATCAATCACTCGTCAATAATCAATCACTCGTCAATAATCAATCACTCGTCAATTTTCAATCACTCGTCAATAATCAATCACTCGTCAATAATCAATCACTCGTCAATAATCAATCACTCATCAATAATCAATCACTCGTCAATTATCAATCACTCATCAATTATCAATCACTCACTCGTCAATTATCAATCACTCGTCAATTATCAATCACTCGTCAATTATCAATCACTCGTCAATAATCAATCACTCGTCAATAATCAATCACTCAATTATCAATCACTCACTCGTCAATTATCAATCACTCGTCAATAATCAATCACTTGTCAATTATCAATCACTCGTCAATAATCAATCACTCGTCAATTATCAATCACTCGTCAATAATCAATCACTCGTCAATAATTAATCACTCGTCAATAATCAATCACTCGTCAATTATCAATCACTCACTCGTCAATTATCAATCACTCGTCAATAATCAATCACTCGTCAATAATCAATCACTTGTCAATTATCAATCACTCACTCGTCAATAATCAATCACTCGTCAATCACTTGTCAATAATCAATCTCTCGTCAATAATCAATCACTCGTCAATAATCAATCACTCGTCAATAATCAATCACTCGTCAATAATCAATCACTCGTCAATAATCAATCACTCACTTCACTCGTCTGCAGCTACGGGTTTAAGTACAGATGTGAGTGTGAGAGTCATACGGTGTGTGTGACTGTGATGTGAAGTGACTCTGGTTCATACGGTGTGTGTGTGTGTGTGTGTGTGTGTGATGTGAAGTGACTCTGGTTCATACGGTGTGTGTGTGATGTGAAGTGACTCTGGTTCATACGGTGTGTGTGTGTGTGATGTGAAGTGACTCTGGTTCATACGGTGTGTGTGTGTGATGTGAAGTGACTCTGGTTCATACGGTGTGTGTGTGTGTGTGTGTGTGATGTGAAGTGACTCTGGTTCATACGGTGTGTGTGATTGTGGGATGTGAAGTGACTCTGGTTCATACGGTGTGTGGGTGTGTGTGTGATGTGAAGTGACTCTGGTTCATACGGTGTGTGTGTGTGTGTGTGATGTGAAGTGACTCTGGTTCATACGGTGTGTGTGTGTGTGTGTGATGTGAAGTGACTCTGGTTCATACGGTGTGTGTGATTGTGGGATGTGAAGTGACTCTGGTTCATACGGTGTGTGTGTGTGATGTGAAGTGACTCTGGTTCATACGGTGTGTGTGTGTGTGTGTGATGTGAAGTGACTCTGGTTCATGGTGTGTGTGACTGTGATGTGAAGTGACTCTGGTTCATACGGTGTGTGTGTGACTGTGATGTGAAGTGACTCTGGTTCATACGGTGTGTGTGATTGTGGGATGTGAAGTGACTCTGGTTCATAAGGTGTGTGTGTGTGATGTGAAGTGACTCTGGTTCATACGGTGTGTGTGTGTGATGTGAAGTGACTCTGGTTCATACGGTGTGTGTGATTGTGGGATGTGAAGTGACTCTGGTTCATACGGTGTGTGATGTGAAGTGACTCTGGTTCATACGGTGTGTGTGTGGGATGTGAAGTGACTCTGGTTCATACGGTGTGTGTGTGTGATGTGAAGTGACTCTGGTTCATACGGTGTGTGTGTGACTGTGATGTGAAGTGACTCTGGTTCATACGGTGTGTGTGTGACTGTGATGTGAAGTGACTCTGGTTCATAAGGTGTGTGTGACTGTGATGTGAAGTGACTCTGGTTCATACGGTGTGTGTGTGATGTGAAGTGACTCTGGTTCATACGGTGTGTGTGTGATGTGAAGTGACTCTGGTTCATACGGTGTGTGTGTGTGTGTGTGTGTGTGATGTGAAGTGACTCTGGTTCATACGGTGTGTGTGTGTGTGATGTGAAGTGACTCTGGTTCATACGGTGTGTGTGTCTGTGATGTGAAGTGACTCTGGTTCATACGGTGTGTGTGTGTGTGTGTGATGTGAAGTGACTCTGGTTCATACGGTGTGTGTGTGTGTGTGTGTGTGTGTGATGTGAAGTGACTCTGGTTCATACGGTGTGTGTGTGTGTGTGTGTGATGTGAAGTGACTCTGGTTCATACGGTGTGTGTGTCTGTGATGTGAAGTGACTCTGGTTCATACGGTGTGTGTGTGACTGTGATGTGAAGTGACTCTGGTTCATACGGTGTGTGTGTGATGTGAAGTGACTCTGGTTCATACGGTGTGTGTGTGTGTGTGTGATGTGAAGTGACTCTGGTTCATACGGTGTGTGTGACTGTGATGTGAAGTGACTCTGGTTCATACGGTGTGTGTGATTGTGGGATGTGAAGTGACTCTGGTTCATACGGTGTGTGTGTCTGTGATGTGAAGTGACTCTGGTTCATACGGTGTGTGTGACTGTGATGTGAAGTGACTCTGGTTCATACGGTGTGTGTGTCTGTGATGTGAAGTGACTCTGGTTCATACGGTGTGTGTGTGATGTGAAGTGACTCTGGTTCATACGGTGTGTGTGTGACTGTGATGTGAAGTGACTCTGGTTCATACGGTGTGTGTGACTGTGATGTGAAGTGACTCTGGTTCATACGGTGTGTGTGATTGTGGGATGTGAAGTGACTCTGGTTCATACGGTGTGTGTGACTGTGTGATGTGAAGTTACTCTGGTTCATACGGTGTGTGTGACTGTGATGTGAAGTGACTCTGGTTCATACGGTGTGTGTGTGTGATGTGAAGTGACTCTGGTTCATACGGTGTGTGTGTGTGATGTGAAGTGACTCTGGTTCATACGGTGTGTGTGTGACTGTGATGTGTAGTGACTCTGGTTCATACGGTGTGTGTGTGACTGTGATGTGAAGTGACTCTGGTTCATAAGGTGTGTGTTACTGTGATGTGAAGTGACTCTGGTTCATACGGTGTGTGTGTGATGTGAAGTGACTCTGGTTCATACGGTGTGTGTGTGATGTGAAGTGACTCTGGTTCATACGGTGTGTGTGTGTGATGTGAAGTGACTCTGGTTCATACGGTGTGTGTGTGTGTGTGATGTGAAGTGACTCTGGTTCATACGGTGTGTGTGTGATGTGAAGTGACTCTGGTTCATACGGTGTGTGTGTGATGTGAAGTGACTCTGGTTCATACGGTGTGTGTGTGTGATGTGAAGTGACTCTGGTTCATACGGTGTGTGTGTGTGTGATGTGAAGTGACTCTGGTTCATACGGTGTGTGTGTCTGTGATGTGAAGTGACTCTGGTTCATACGGTGTGTGTGTGTGTGTGTGTGTGATGTGAAGTGACTCTGGTTCATACGGTGTGTGTGACTGTGATGTGAAGTTACTCTGGTTCATACGGTGTGTGTGTGTGTGTGTGATGTGAAGTGACTCTGGTTCATACGGTGTGTGTGTGTGTGTGTGATGTGAAGTGACTCTGGTTCATACGGTGTGTGTGTCTGTGATGTGAAGTGACTCTGGTTCATACGGTGTGTGTGTGACTGTGATGTGAAGTGACTCTGGTTCATACGGTGTGTGTGTGATGTGAAGTGACTCTGGTTCATACGGTGTGTGTGTGTGATGTGAAGTGACTGGTTCATACGGTGTGTGCGTGATGTGAAGTGACTCTGGTTCATACGGTGTGTGTGTGATGTGAAGTGACTCTGGTTCATACGGTGTGTGTGTGACTGTGATGTGAAGTGACTCTGGTTCATACGGTGTGTGTGTGTGATGTGAAGTGACTCTGGTTCATACGGTGTGTGTGATTGTGGGATGTGAAGTGACTCTGGTTCATACGGTGTGTGTGTGTGATGTGAAGTGACTCTGGTTCATACGGTGTGTGTGTGATGTGAAGTGACTCTGGTTCATACGGTGTGTGTGTGACTGTGATGTGAAGTGACTCTGGTTCATACGGTGTGTGTGACTGTGATGTGAAGTGACTCTGGTTCATACGGTGTGTGTGACTGTGATGTGAAGTGACTGGTTCATACGGTGTGTGTGACTGTGATGTGAAGTGACTCTGGTTCATACGGTGTGTGTGACTGTGATGTGAAGTGACTCTGGTTCATACGGTGTGTGTGACTGTGATGTGAAGTGACTCTGGTTCATACGGTGTGTGTGTCTGTGATGTGAAGTGACTCTGGTTCATACGGTGTGTGTGACTGTGATGTGAAGTGACTCTGGTTCATACGGTGTGTGTGACTGTGATGTGAAGTGACTCTGGTTCATACGGTGTGTGTGACTGTGATGTGAAGTGACTCTGGTTCATACGGTGTGTGTGACTGATGTGAAGTGACTCTGGTTCATACGGTGTGTGTGACTGTGATTTGAAGTGACTCTGGTTCATACGGTGTGTGTGTGACTGTGATGTGAAGTGACTCTGGTTCATACGGTGTGTGTGTGACTGTGATGTGAAGTGACTCTGGTTCATACGGTGTGTGTGTGACTGTGATGTGAAGTGACTCTGGTTCATACGGTGTGTGTGTGTGATGTGAAGTGACTCTGGTTCATACGGTGTGTGTGTGTGATGTGAAGTGACTCTGGTTCATACGGTGTGTGTGACTGTGATGTGAAGTGACTCTGGTTCATACGGTGTGTGTGTGTGATGTGAAGTGACTCTGGTTCATACGGTGTGTGTGTGACTGTGATGTGAAGTGACTCTGGTTCATACGGTGTGTGTGATTGTGATGTGAAGTGACTCTGGTTCATACGGTGTGTGTGATTGTGGGATGTGAAGTGACTCTGGTTCATACGGTGTGTGTGTGTGATGTGAAGTGACTCTGGTTCATACGGTGTGTGTGTGTGTGATGTGAAGTGACTCTGGTTCATACGGTGTGTGTGTGTGATGTGAAGTGACTCTGGTTCATACGGTGTGTGTGTGTGATGTGAAGTGACTCTGGTTCATACGGTGTGTGTGTGTGTGATGTGAAGTGACTCTGGTTCATACGGTGTGTGTGTGTGATGTGAAGTGACTCTGGTTCATACGGTGTGTGTGTGTGATGTGAAGTGACTCTGGTTCATACGGTGTGTGTGTGATGTGAAGTGACTCTGGTTCATACGGTGTGTGTGTGATGTGAAGTGACTCTGGTTCATACGGTGTGTGTGTGTGATGTGAAGTGACTCTGGTTCATACGGTGTGTGTGTGACTGTGATGTGAAGTGACTCTGGTTCATACGGTGTGTGTGTGTGATGTGAAGTGACTCTGGTTCATACGGTGTGTGTGATTGTGGGATGTGAAGTGACTCTGGTTCATACGGTGTGTGTGTGTGATGTGAAGTGACTCTGGTTCATACGGTGTGTGTGTGATGTGAAGTGACTCTGGTTCATACGGTGTGTGTGTGACTGTGATGTGTAGTGACTCTGGTTCATACGGTGTGTGTGACTGTGATGTGAAGTGACTCTGGTTCATACGGTGTGTGTGACTGTGATGTGAAGTGACTCTGGTTCATACGGTGTGTGTGTGACTGTGATGTGAAGTGACTCTGGTTCATACGGTGTGTGTGACTGTGATGTGAAGTGACTCTGGTTCATACGGTGTGTGTGACTGTGATGTGAAGTGACTCTGGTTCATACGGTGTGTGTGACTGTGATGTGAAGTGACTCTGGTTCATACGGTGTGTGTGACTGTGATTTGAAGTGACTCTGGTTCATACGGTGTGTGTGTGACTGTGATGTGAAGTGACTCTGGTTCATACGGTGTGTGTGACTGTGATGTGAAGTGACTCTGGTTCATACGGTGTGTGTGTGACTGTGATGTGAAGTGACTCTGGTTCATACGGTGTGTGTGTGACTGTGATGTGAAGTGACTCTGGTTCATACGGTGTGTGTGTGTGATGTGAAGTGACTCTGGTTCATACGGTGTGTGTGACTGTGATGTGAAGTGACTCTGGTTCATACGGTGTGTGTGACTGTGATGTGAAGTGACTCTGGTTCTTACGGTGTGTGTGACTGTGATGTGAAGTGACTCTGGTTCATACGGTGTGTGTGTGTGATGTGAAGTGACTCTGGTTCATACGGTGTGTGTGTGTGTGTGATGTGAAGTGACTCTGGTTCATAGGGTGTGTGTGACTGTGATGTGAAGTGACTCTGGTTCATACGGTGTGTGTGACTGTGATGTGAAGTGACTCTGGTTCATACGGTGTGTGTGTGTGTGTCTGTGATGTGAAGTGACTCTGGTTCATACGGTGTGTGTGACTGTGATGTGAAGTGACTCTGGTTCATATGGTGTGTGTGTGACTGTGATGTGAAGTGACTCTGGTTCATACGGTGTGTGTGTGACTGTGATGTGAAGTGACTCTGGTTCATACGGTGTGTGTGTGACTGATGTGAAGTGACTCTGGTTCATACGGTGTGTGTGTGTGATGTGAAGTGACTCTGGTTCATACGGTGTGTGTGTGTGATGTGAAGTGACTCTGGTTCATACGGTGTGTGTGTGTGTGTGTGATGTGAAGTGACTCTGGTTCATACGGTGTGTGTGTGTGTGTGATGTGAAGTGACTCTGGTTCATACGGTGTGTGTGTGACTGTAATGTGAAGTGACTCTGGTTCATACGGTGTGTGTGTGACTGTGATGTGAAGTGACTCTGGTTCATAAGGTGTGTGTGTGTGTGACTGTGATGTGAAGTGACTCTGGTTCATACGGTGTGCGTGTGTGTGTGTGTGTGTGAAGTGACTCTGGTTCATACGGTGTGTGTGTGTCTGTGATGTGAAGTGACTCTGGTTCATAAGGTGTGTGTGTGTCTGTGTCTGTGATGTGAAGTGACTCTGGTTCATAAGGTGTGTGTGTGACTGTGATGTGAAGTGACTCTGGTTCATACGGTGTGTGTGTGTCTGTGATGTGAAGTGACTCTGGTTCATAAGGTGTGTGTGTGACTGTGATGTGAAGTGACTCTGGTTCATACGGTGTGTGTGTGTCTGTGATGTGAAGTGACTCTGGTTCATAAGGTGTGTGTGTGACTGTGATGTGAAGTGACTCTGGTTCATACGGTGTGTGTGTCTGTGATGTGAAGTGACTCTGGTTCATAAGGTGTGTGTGTGACTGTGATGTGAAGTGACTCTGGTTCATACGGTGTGTGTGTGACTGTGATGTGAAGTGACTCTGGTTCATACGGTGTGTGTGACTGTGATGTGAAGTGACTCTGGTTCATACGGTGTGTGTGTGTGTGTGTGATGTGAAGTGACTCTGGTTCATACGGTGTGTGTGACTGTGATGTGAAGTGACTCTGGTTCATACGGTGTGTGTGTGATGTGAAGTGACTCTGGTTCATACGGTGTGTGTGTGACTGTGATGTGAAGTGACTCTGGTTCATACGGTGTGTGTGTGTGTGTGTGTGTGTGTGATGTGAAGTGACTTGTTCATACGGTGTGTGTGTGATGTGAAGTGACTCTGGTTCATACGGTGTGTGTGTGTGTGTGATGTGAAGTGACTGGTTCATACGGTGTGTGTGTGATGTGAAGTGACTCTGGTTCATATGGTGTGGGTGTGTGTGTGTGTGTGATGTGAAGTTACTCTGGTTCATACGGTGTGTGTGTGACTGTGATGTGAAGTGACTCTGGTTCATGGTGTGACTGTGATGTGAAGTGACTCTGGTTCATACGGTGTGTGTGTGTGACTGTGATGTGAAGTCACTCTGGTTCATACGGTGTGTGTGTGTGTGTGTGTGTGTGTGTGTGTGTGTGTGTGTGTGAAGTAACGCACCGCAGTGTTGGCAATGTGAAGTGACTCTGGTTCATACGGTGTGTGTGTGACTGTGATGTGAAGTGACTCTGGTTCATACGGTGTGTGTGTGACTGTGATGTGAAGTGACTCTGGTTCATACGGTGTGTGTGTGTGTGTGTGATGTGAAGTGACTCTGGTTCATACGGTGTGTGTGTGATGTGAAGTGACTCTGGTTCATACGGTGTGCGTGTGTGTGCGTGTGTGTGTGTGTGAGTGTGTGTGTGTAGTAACGCACCGCAGTGTTGGCGTTGCTGTAGATGGCTTTGATGGCTGAGGCGGACGATATTCCGCAGCTGCTGGGAGGATTGATCCTCTTCTCCTTCTGTCTGCGGTTACAGAACCAAACTCGCACCACTTCCTTCTCCATGTTGAGCTGATCTGCGATCAGTGTGATGTCCTCTGAGGACGGCTTCTGACTCTGCTGCAGATCACAAACAAACCTCATCTCATCAGGCCATTCACAAAACACACTCTCACTGAATGAACTTAAGATAAACGATTAAAACTAATCAATAAAATAAGAGTTGTTAGTATTGCATTATTTTACTGTATTATCTTGTGATTAAATATCAATATGACTACCAAATAATAATTATTACAACTTGTTTTAGGATTTTGATGAGGATGATGATATTAAGTAAAATGATTGTATTTCACGGTAAAATATAAACCTTACTGTAAGAGCCATTATGCTTTATTTATATGTCTGTTGTAGTTCCACTGTTAGACACCGGGTGGAGTGTGGGTTTTAATGGATATAGGTAGCCAGAGAGGAAGTGAGGTCAGGTGTAATGAGGGAAGCAAACAATTTTTGACCGTGTCAGGAGTGGGTATGAGGAGTACTATGTGTTTGAGCATCGTAACTGTGACAAATAAAGGTGATAATTGCAGTACTGGACTGGAAGCGTCATGTTTTGGATCCCACGCGTCAGAATAACCCTACAACACCTCTAGCCTAAGGGACAAGATGGTCCTTTGTCCCTACATTTTGTCAAAAATTGCTTCTTTGTGGAGTATCACGCATCGTTTGGAACTTTTTGAACTTTAATGGACTAAGCACTGGATTCTGCTTTGGATTTGGATACAATTGGACGCATCAAGGACCAGTTGCAGCAACACGAGTGGATGAATCCGTGGTATGTGTAGCGCTACCTTATGAATGACTCTGTGTGCACACATTTAATAGCGTAAATCCAATGCATTGGTTGCCTAAGTTTTAAAAAATTAACGACAAGGTAAATGAATTCAACAACTCTGTGAAAATGAGTGTAAGTAATTATGGCGAAGGTGCTGTGGCTGCTGGTAAACAAACAGAGACTAATGTGCTTACTGAGAAGGTTGTAATGGAGTCTGTGAAAGAAAAGCGTTGCATCAAACTTACTCCAAAGGCACTACAAGAAAAACTGGAAACGTTGCAGAAAACAAGAAGGAGTAAAGTAAATAAAGCCAAAAACTTGATGGTTATCATAAGAAATTTTATGCCTAACCGAGAGTATGAAAAGGAAGTGCAAAGTTCCTTTGAGAAGTTCATTAAACTGTGTGATGAGGCTAAAGAAATGCACAACTCTGTGATGGTTCTTTTGCCCAATGAAGAAAAAGAAAGACAGCAAACATGGTTCAATGGGAAGATGTTAATATACAATGGTTTTATGGATGATGTTCAAAAATGGTTGAGTACCGAGAGTCAAGTTTCATGTTCTGGTGTTGATGACAATGCTTATCAAGATGACATTGAACCAAATGATAGCATTTCAAACATTTCCTCATTTGTGTTAAGTAAACCATCCAGTAAGAAAAGTTCTAGCAGTGTGCGTACTGGAAAATCTTCTGCTGCTTCAGTACGAATCATAGCAGAGGCAGAAAAGGCTGCATTAATTGCACGTGCAACTGCTTTAAAGGACAAACATGCTTTGGAGGTACAACAGGAACAACTAAGGCAAAGACAAGAGCAAATGGATATTGATGCAGAAATAGCAGCTGCTACTGCCAAAATTGCTGTTTTAAATAACTCTGACAACCAATATCCTAAAACCTTTTCTGATGGTATGAATTCATATTGTGAAAAAGAGACTGCAAGAAGTGGCAAAGAAGTTACTCTTAACCCTCATGCAGAGGAATATATGCCAAAGAATTGTTCTCAGCAAGCAAGATCAAGGAAGGTGATTCAGCAAACTCAAAGTGCAGCTCAAACTGATCTTCATTCTGTGTCACAAATGCAAACTTCAAATGTAATGCAGAACAGCAATGGAACATCAACTTCAAACATCTACAGTATCATGCAGAAACAAAATGAGATCACTTCTCTTCTTGTACAACAACAACAATCCAGCATGCTGCCTCAACGAGAGATTCCTGTGTTCGATGGCAATCCTTTGAAATATAGAACTTTCATCCGAGCATTTGAACATGGAATAGAGGACAAAACCAACAATAACCGAGATCGTTTGTACTTTCTGGAACAGCACACACAAGGTCAGCCTAAGGAACTTGTGCGCAGTTGCCAGCACATGGATGCGCAAAGAGGATATGTGCAAGCTAAAGCATTGTTAAAGGAACATTTTGGCAATGAGTTCAAAATAGCTGCTGCATATGTAGAGAAAGTACTTGGATGGCCTTCAGTAAAATCAGAGGATGTGGGTTCATTGCAGAGTTATGCTGTCTTCTTGCGTGGATGCTGTAATGCAATGGAGGAAATTGCGTACATGGAGGAGCTGGAGATGCCAAGTAATTTGAAAATGGTCATTATGAAGTTGCCGTACAAATTAAGGGAAAAGTGGAGAACTGTTGCATGTGAGCTATTGGAAAGGCACAATCGGAGGGCACAGTTCAAAGATATTGTAACATTTGTTGAACGTCAAGTCAAAATGTCATCTGATCCACTTTTTGGTGATCTCCTGGGTACTCCAACTGTACAACAGAAACCTCAACCTAGGAGTAAAATAAGAAATAGCTTTGCAACGATTGTTAATAACAGTAAGTCAATTCAGTGTTGTGACTCTGATTTAAGACCAAAGTCCAGAGTTGTATGTTTGTGTTGCAAACGTGATCACTTATTGGATCAGTGTACACAAATGCAAGCCAAGATGCATAAAGAAAAGCTGAACTTTCTAAAGGAGAAAGGTATTTGCTTTGGCTGTCTTCGTGTTGGGCACATGAGCAAGGATTGTGATGAGCGCATGACTTGCACAGTGTGTGGCCAAATGCATCCCAGCCTTCTGCATATTCAACAAAAGGAGAGACAAGAGCAAAATCGTCCATCACTAAGTAGTGCGCTTGTTGCCCTTCAAGCATGTGGCCAAACAGGGGCCGGCGATGGAGAATGTGCATTATCAATTGTACCGGTTCAAGTCAAATCCAGTAAAGGACAAAAGGTAATCCAAACCTATGCCTTCTTGGATCCTGGTAGTTCTGCCACATTTTGTTCAGAACACTTAATGCACAGTTTGAAATTAAAAGGAAAGAAAACTAATATTCTTTTGAAAACAATGGGCAATCAAAGGTCTGTTAGTAGTTCTATCTTGACTGGATTGGAAGTGTCTAGCCTTCATAATGACATCTTTTACAGTCTTCCAGAAGTCTTCACTCAGGAGAAAATGCCTGTGTCCAAAGATAACATTGTTACTCAAGGGGATTTGGACAAGTGGCCATACCTGAAAGGTGTTAAGATCCCTCAAATTCCTGCGGATGTGGATTTGCTAATTGGAGCAAATGCTTCCAAGGTAATGGAGCCCTGGGAGGTTAAAAACAGTGATGGAGAGGGACCTTATGCAGTGAGAACCCTACTGGGATGGGTTGTGAATGGGCCGCTCCAAGGAAGCAAGGACAACAGGAACAAGACTGAATATCCAGGTGTTACTGTCAATAGGATTTCTGTATGCAAACTGGAGGAGATGCTTAGTAAACAGTATAACCACGACTTTAATGAGATTGCTTCTGAGAACAAAGAGATGTCCAGAGAAGATCATGCATTTATAGAAAAGGTAAGCAGGTCAATTGAGCTTCAGGATGGACACTACAAATTGAACCTTCCTTTCAAAATGGAAAATCCCATGTTGCCGAATAACCTTGGTGTGGCTAAACAGCGCATAATGGGATTGAAAAGGAAATTAGAGAGAAATAAGACTTTTCATCAAGAATATAAAATGTTCTTGGATGAAGTCATCAACAAAGGTTATGCTGAAAGAGTACCATTGCATCAGTTGAAACAGGATGAAGGGAAAGTTTGGTACATCCCTCACCACGGCGTCTATCACCCCAAGAAAGGAACATTAAGAGTGGTATTTGACTGTGGAGCTGCTTTTAAAGGTACATCGCTTAATGATCAACTTCTGCAAGGTCCATACCTGACAAATTCACTTCTGGGAGTTCTTGTGAGGTTTCGACAAGAGCCTATTGCATTCATGGCTGATGTGAAAGCAATGTTTCATCAGGTCAAAGTTGCAGCAGAGGATATCAATTTTCTTCGTTTCTTGTGGTGGCCCGATGGTGAGTTAAAGCATGAACCTGTTGAATATAGGATGAACGTGCATTTGTTTGGAGCTGTGTCATCCCCAAGCTGTGCTTGCTTTGCACTACGCAGGACCGCTGAAGACAATAAACCCAACTTTCCAGAAGAGGTTATTGACACAATTCAGGCCAACTTTTACATGGATGATTGTCTGAAAAGTGTAGCTTCAGAGGAAGAGGCTATTTTGATGATCAAAGATCTAACAGAAGTTTGTTTGACAGGAGGTTTCCAATTGACCAAGTGGGTCAGTAATAGCCGTGTTGTGCTACAAACTGTACCTGAAGAACATCGAGCCCAGGGCATAAAATTGATGGATCTGGACAAAGATCAACTACCACTGGAAAGAGCTCTTGGTTTGTTGTGGTGTGTTGAATCAGACACTTTCAGGTTTAAAATGACCATCAAAGATCATCCTTGCACCAGACGTGGTGTTCTGTCGATGGTATGCTCTGTATATGATCCTTTAGGATTCTTGGCACCATTCACTCTTACAGCGAAAATTCTTCTTCAAGAGCTGTGTAGGACAAGATGTGGATGGGATGATCTGCTACCCTCAGATCTTCAAAGACAATGGTCTTTATGGTTGAAAGAACTTGGGAGGATTGCAGACTTTAAAGTCGATAGATGCTTAAAGCCCACAGGATTGGACCAACTTACCAACATTCAGTTGCATCATTTCGCTGACGCAAGTACACTTGGATATGGCACTGTAACATATCTTAGGATGGAGACAAACAAGGATGTTCATGTTACTTTCCTACTCAGCAAATCAAGAGTAGCACCATTGAAGCATGTAACAATTCCACGTCTTGAATTGACAGCTGCTGTACTTGCTGCTCGAGTGGATAAAATGTTGAGGGCAGAGATACAGTTTCCATTGGTGGACTCAGTGTTTTGGACAGATAGTACATCTGTGTTAAAATATATCAGAAATGAGGACAAACGCTTTCTGACCTTTGTGGCCAACAGGATCTCTGCAATAAGAGAAATTACAACACCATTACAGTGGAGATACATACCTACAGCTCAAAATCCTGCAGACTGTTGTTCAAGAGGAATGAAAGCAGATTTGCTGTTATCGAGTGAAGAATGGATCAGCGGACCACATTTTTTGTGGAAACCACAGGAAGAATGGCCAGCACAAATAGTTGATTCTACTCTTAAAGTCGATGATCCTGAGGTAAAGAGGAATGTGAGTGTAAACACCACTGTTGTGAATGATGTGTCAAGTGCAACAAATGCCACTCATTGGCTGATTACACACTTCTCAGATTGGACAAAGTTGAAAGTTGCTGTTGCCTGGTTTTTGAAGTTAAAAAGAATGCTGAGGCTACGTAGTCAAAAGCGGAAAGAACAAAATAATGTGCTGATTCATAACGCTTCGAAGCTTCATGATGCCGTGTTTTGAAATCGTCATCACTATATAAGTCGTTATTTAGGGTTTTTTGCGCACAGAAACTATTCTCGTCTTCATAAAGTTATTGTAGAGCCGCTGTAGTGAGATGGACTTTGTAACTTTAGTCTTTAGCAGTGATGGGCAGTAACGCGTTAGAAGTAACGCATTACTGTAATCCGATTACTTTTTTCAAGTAACGAGTAAAGTAAGGGATTAAAATTGCAAAAACAGTAATTAGATTACTGTTACTTTCCCGTAAGCAGGCTGCGTTACTGCGTTAACCGTGATTGTGTTTCATGAGACTGTCCCGTGGCGTGAGTCGTGACAATGACGTGTGAGCGCCGCTACGTCAGTCAGTGGTAACAGCGACATGTGTAGTGTTGAACAAGACAACATGGAGCGCGGGAGAGAGCTGGACCATTCAGCGTTTAATGCTTGGAAGTACCGACATTACTTTGAGTTTGCACAGAAATGTTAAACTTACTGAAAAAACCCATGAACCCCCAAATGACATGACCACCGCGGCAACATCCAATTCAACCGGGCGAACCTCCGACGGCCCCTCTCCTGCTAAACAGGTGAAACTAGACTTAAATCTAAAAGCAACAGCACTTAATGCTGATGAACTGAAGAAGCTTGTCGCTGGCTATATTGTCGAGGACATGCTGCCAATTTCCACTGTTGACTCTGAATCGTTCCGACGCATCATAGAAAAAAATACCGACCAAACACGGTGTTAAGCTGCCGCAGAGAAAGTCATTTGCAGCATACCTTGAGAGAGAATACGACATAATGGACGCTAATTTGAAGGCTGCACTCGGAGATGTAGAATTTGTTTCCACCACTGCTGACATCTGGACGGTGAATAACAAAAGTTTTATGGGTGTAACAGTTCACTGGATTAATTCCACTTTTCAGCACAACTATAATTTGTAATACAGTCAGGAGAGACTTTCATTTTAATTATTTTATTGCTGTATTTTATTTACATCTAAGGAAGGATTTTACAAAAAAAAATATTTTTATTTTTTATGCAGAAATATAAGTTAACAGAAGAAGGACTTTATTTCATTAAAATATGGTGGAATGTGCAGAAAATAGGTTTAAATGTTCAACAATTTTCTTCAAGTCTGAGAATGTTGCATTTAATTTAATTTTTGCTTGATGCAATATGCATAAAGTTTAAATATTGAAACTAATAAAACAAGTTTAAAAAATGGATGTTTCATTTGATTCAATTTAAGATGATGGAATATGCAGAAAGAATAGTATTAGGCTGAAATGTCTATTGCTTTATAGCGTATTCAGGTCGTGCATCATGTTTTGAAAAATAACTTAGTAAAGTAACTAGTAAAGTAATTAATTACTTTTGAAAATAAGTAATCAGTAAAGTAACTGGATTACTTTCTTGGAGAAGTAATCAGTAATCAGTAACTAATTACTATCTCCAAGTAACTTGACCAACACTGGTCTTTAGTGTCTTTTAAGGATCTTGAGAGTGTAAAGTTGAGCCAATGGAGGCCTTTCAGAGCATCAGATTTACACTAAAATATCTTCATTTGTGTCTGAAGATGAACGGAGGTCTGACGGGTGTCCAACCACATGAGGCTCAGTCATTAATGACACAATTTACAGTTTTGGGTGAACTAACCCTTTAAACAAATTTGGAAAAAAAGTTTTTTAACCAAATCTTACCTACCCTACCTTTAATGGAAACGCCGTCATTTCGCAATATTTTTTTATCGACTTTTAGAAAATATGGAAATGTGGCTTGTGATGTGGAGGTCAGTGTGCCCTCTAGTGGTCAGCAGACGCCGCTCACCTCCAGGAAGCTCCTCTCTAACGCCAGACGGATGCTGGTCTCAATGCTGGTCCGCTTCTTCCTCCGCCGGTTCAGACTCTCGCAGAGACCCGGAGACATCTCGCTCGCACTGGACACCACGCAGTCCGCCGACATGTTTTCTGCGGAAAACACACAGCCAGAGTCTTTAGGACACCCTGTGTTAAACATCTGGGGTCTCATTTATAAAACTTTGCGTAGATTTCATCCTAAAAGTGTACGTAAACACTAGGGATGCCACAATTCTCAATATAATATTGAACCGATCGGTACGGCATTCACGGTTCAATTGCATTTTTTTCGGTTTTGCATTTAATTAATTATTTTTCTACAAATTATATATTATATAATTATGTCTAAAGTGAAAGTAAAATCGTGTGTGTGTGTATATTAGATGCGTGCAGGTCTTTAATTGACAGCCGCGCAGTCTATAGTGAACACGCCGTTCTTAAAGGGACAGTTCACCTCTAATGTCATTATTTACTCACTCTAATATTGTTCCAAACCTGTGTTCATTTCTCGATGACAGAATTTTCTTTTTTGAGTGAACTATCCCTTTAATGTTAATACAACAACAAAAGACAAAGAGAAAATCACTCACTGCTCTTGACTGAAAACACACAGCCAGAGTCTTTATGACAGACTGTGTTAAACATCTGGGGTCTCATTTATAAAACTTTGCGTAGATTTCATCCTAAAAGTGTACGTAAACACTAGGGATGCCATAATTCTCAATATAATATTGAACCTTTCGGTACGGCATTCACGGTTCAATACGCGCTTGTGAATTGCGTTTTTTTCGGTTTTGCTTTTAATTAATTATTTTTCTACAAATTATATAATTTGCCTCCTTCCCAATACTGAACAACGCGACATACATTCACATCACACGTCAGTGGTGGAGTTATACTCACAGAACACTAGAGTTATTCACAATCACCAAAGTTCATTATTTGCATGCGTTTTAAAGCCTTTTAACATGCGCTTTTCCGAGCGCGCGCACTAAACGCCTGTCAAACACGTGATTACTGGACTAAGTAGTCGTCTTACTGCGCTAATACTGTCAAATACACTCAAGGTTAACATAAACACAGTTGGTTATGTCTAAAGTGAAAGTAAAATCACGTATATTAGATGCGTGCAGGTCTTTAATTGACAGCCGCGCAGTCTATAGTGAACACGCCGTTCTTAAAGGGACAGTTCACCTCTAATGTCATTATTTACTCACTCTAATATTGTTCCAAACCTGTCTTCATTTCTCAATGACAGAATTTTCATTTTTGAGTGAACTATCCCTTTAATGTTAATACAACAACAAAAGACAAAGAGAAAATCACTCGCTGCTCTTGACTGAAGAACTTTAATACAGTAGCTAAGAATCAAGTTTTATTTTTACATTTATTAATTCAATTTCATACTTTAATGCTGCTGTACAGCTCTGAGCTGCCAGTGTAAATCTTTAAATATATTTTATATTATACAATACACTAGGAATGTGTACAAGGGTTTTTTTAAGTAAAGTTTTAAGGTTTTTCAAGTCTTTTAAGTGAAATAAAGAAAGAGTACTGCAATAAAAAAGTCTTTTTTCTCCTTAACCTCTTGCTGTTCCTGTCGCCTAAGAATAGAAGAAAAAAACTGATGTGACAAGCCATCAGAACCCGACCGAACCGAAAACCGTGGTTAAAAACTGAGTTATGTATTGAACCGTGGACTAACTGTATTGTTGCACAAAAGCTAGATTTTGCGTACGCACAAAAAAATTCAGATTTATAAAGCCATGTGTACGCCAGAACCTTCGCAAAAATCCCTTTATAAATCACAGCCAGCAGAAGATTGTGCGTACGTGCATCTCCACCCCGAAATCACCATATATGGAGCTCGCAACGCCTAGTTTTACTATGCATAACCTCATCTGCATATCATTTGCATGCATATTACCATCCATGTTGAACTCTGTCAAAGACGAGACATTGAAAAATATTAGATACGGACTATAAATGCCATTTGTGCCTTACACAGTACATTGCTGACAATCATCCAATATCCTTTTTATGTTTTAGAATAAATATATCAAAATATCCATAAAAACAAGATTGTATAAAATACATTTCAGATATTTTTTATAAGTTTATTCATTCATTTCCACGGGCCAAATGTTATTTTAATTCAAAATATGTTGTTAATTTTAAACCCCTCAACTCAAATTCATGCAGTTTTGCTGATAATGTGAACATGATGTGATGTTTAGGCTATTTTAATTTAAACAGATGGGCCTACTTATTTATTGCAGCGTAAATACAATCGTCTGACTCGTGCAAATCTTAATTTTTTCTTCAAGTTGTATCCTTCAAATACAGTGATATTTTTCATAATTTTGTGAAGAATGTGTCTGTGCAGCTGTGGTTGTACAGTAAGATTATCATTGGACATATTCAAAACGGATAATGGACCGATCAACCACCGAATCCTGCAGTGTCTGTGATATCGAAGTAAGTGTGTGCATCACTGATCATCGCTCTCGCTAAAACATATTTTCATAACATGAGATCTGCAGTTCAGTTTAAAGAGGAATTATTGGAATTAGCCTATATTTAACCCTCTGGGGTTCTTCATTTATGGGTCACACTCAGGACTTTCGGGTCAAAAATGACCCAGAGGGCGGGATTAAGATAAAAAAAGATTTGAGTAAAATCAATGAAATTTATTTTTGTTCAATAATATTTTTTCTTTTTTGGTGTTTTGAGATCATTTTATGATTAATAATTAATATTTATGCAATAATTTTGCCCCATTTTTTCCCATTGAATATAATAAAAAAATGTATATATGTATATGTATATATATATATATATATATATATATATATATATATATATATATATATATATATATATATATATATATATATATATATATATATATATATATATATATAATTTAAAAATAATTTTTTTATTAAAGCTGCATTTCATTTTAGAGTCAAGCCTAGGCCTCATGAAAGCAATTTTTTTAATGAGATCGGTGCCATCCGGTGGACACATTGAGCATTTTTATCACACAATAGCACAATTTTACCACTATAGTTTTATAAAATAAAAATAAATAAATCGTAGCTTCATTGGAATGGTCAGAAACTTGGTGACTTTATTGGTACTTTGCATATGAACACACAAAAAAATGGGGACAGGATTTGAAAAGTCTAAGTGGTCGTAAAAAAAAAAAAGTCACACTCAGACCCCCATAGGAAATGAATGGGAAATTGGCCAAAATATGATTTTGAATATGAATTTGTGCATACAATCTACAAATCAGCCAGGATGCAGAAGAAAAGACTCAACAGTGAAGATCTCTAAAACATCAAGAGTGCAAAACAGACAAAAAAAACTCACACACACACACTTATACACACAAAAGCACACACAAATTAACGCGTGCCATTCCAAAAGCTAATTGTGTGTGTGTGTGTGTGTCTGTTTTGCACTCTTGATGTTTTAGAGATCTTCACTTTTGTGTGCTTTTTTTCTGCATTCTGGCTGATTTGTAGATCGCACGCACAAAAAAACTCTGTATTTTCATATTTTTGCCAATTTCCCGTTCATTTCCTATGGGGGTCATTTTTGACCCGAAGGTCCTTTATTTTTACGACCACTTAGACTTTTCAAATCCTGTCCCCATTTTTTTGTGTGTGTGTGTTCATATATCAAGTACCAATAAAGTCACCAAGTTTCGGTCCATTCCAATGAAGCTACGATTTTTAACACTTAAAAAAAGTAAAATAATTGGGGTCAGAAATGAGCGAAGACCCCCAGAGGGTTAATCCATGCTGTCATTAAAACAGGAAAAGTGATCAAAAGTCGCATAATTTTTGTTTAAATTCTGAGTATTACTTTATGTAATTTCACTGCATATTAATGAAACTGGAACATATGTATATCAAAAGTTTTAAATTGTTCTTACTTCATTACTTTTCTCACTCTAGTAAGAGTTTGTACGCATGGGTCAGAGTTTGCGTGCAGGTGCGCACATTTTCCCGTCAAGTTTGTTTTTATACACTGCAAAAAAAATACTTATTACTATTAAATTACTTAGTATTTTTGTCTTGTTTTCAGTCCAAATATCTAAAAAATCTTACATTAGGAAGCATTTACTAGACAAGCTAAAGTCTTATTTTGGGGGAAAATAACTCAAAATTAAGGGAGTTTTTGCTTAAAATAAGCAGAATAATCTGCCAATGGGTTAAGAAAAATCATCTTAATTCAAACAGAAAACAAGATTATTTTTCTTACCCCATTGGCAGATTATTTAGCTTATTTTAAGCAAAAACTTCCTTAATTTTGAGTTATTTTCCCCCAAATTAAGACAAAAACTTTTGCTTGTCTAGTAAATGCTTCTTAATGTAAGATTTTTTAGATATTTGGACTGAAAACAAGACAAAAATACTAAGTAAGAAAAGCATTTTTTGCAGTGTAAAATCACAACTTGTGCGTCGAAGGTCTTCCAGAACCTGTTTTGTGCGAACGCAACGGTTATAAATGAGACAGTGAGGAGTTCTCCAGTCTGACCTGCGTCTGTGAGCCACTTCTCCAGCAGCGGCTTGAGTTTGCACATGTTCTTGAAGCTCAGGTTCAAGGCCTCGAATCTGGAGATGGTGGTTTGGCTGAAGTCGTTTCCGTAGAGTTTCCCCATAGCCAGCCCCACATCGCCCTGAAACACAATCACACACATCAGCCCCTCCAGATCACCCCGATAAAAGGGGTCCGCTTCAATAAATAAATAACAGTGTGTATAAAGTCAGAATTTAATTGTGCGATATAAAGTCAGAATTGTGTGCATAAAGTCAGAATTGAATTGTGCGATATAAAGTCAGAATTGTGTGTATAAAGTCAGAATTGAATTGTGCGATATAAAGTCAGAATTGAATTGTGCGATATAAAGTCAGAAGTGTGTGTATAAAGTCAGAATTTAATTGTGCGATATAAAGTCAGAATTGTGTGTATAAAGTCAGAATTGTGTGTATAAAGTCAGAATTTAATTGTGCGATATAAAGTCAGAATTGTGTGTATAAAGTCAGAAGTGTGTGTATAAAGTCAGAATTGAATTGTGCGATATAAAGTCAGAATTGAATTGTGCGAAATAAAGTCAGAATTGTGTGTATAAAGTCAGACTTGAATTGTGCGATATAAAGTCAGAATTGTGTGTATAAAGTCAGAATTGTGTGTATAAAGTCAGACTTGAATTGTGCGATATAAAGTCAGAATTGTGTGTATAAAGTCAGAATTGTGTGTATAAAGTCAGAATTGTGTGTATAAAGTCAGACTTGAATTGTGCGATATAAAGTCAGAAGTGTGTGTATAAAGTCAGAATTGAATTGTGCGATATAAAGTCAGAATTGAATTGTGCGATATAAAGTCAGAATTGTGTGCATAAAGTCAGAATTGTGTGTATAAAGTCAGAATTGAATTGTGCGATATAAAGTCAGAATTGAATTGTGCGATATAAAGTCAGAAGTGTGTGTATAAAGTCAGAATTTAATTGTGCGATATAAAGTCAGAATTGTGTGTATAAAGTCAGAATTGTGTGTATAAAGTCAGAATTTAATTGTGCGATATAAAGTCAGAATTGTGTGTATAAAGTCAGAAGTGTGTGTATAAAGTCAGAATTGAATTGTGCGATATAAAGTCAGAATTGAATTGTGCGAAATAAAGTCAGAATTGTGTGTATAAAGTCAGACTTGAATTGTGCGATATAAAGTCAGAATTGTGTGTATAAAGTCAGAATTGTGTGTATAAAGTCAGACTTGAATTGTGCGATATAAAGTCAGAATTGTGTGTATAAAGTCAGAATTGTGTGTATAAAGTCAGAATTGTGTGTATAAAGTCAGACTTGAATTGTGCGATATAAAGTCAGAAGTGTGTGTATAAAGTCAGAATTGAATGTGCGATATAAAGTCAGAATTGTGTGTATAAAGTCAGAATTGAATTGTGCGATATAAAGTCAGAATTGTGTGTATAAAGTCAGAATTGAATTGTGCGAAATAAAGTCAGAATTGTGCGATATAAAGTCAGAATTGTGTGTATAAAGTCAGAATTGAATTGTGCGAAATAAAGTCAGAATTGTGCGATATAAAGTCAGAATTGAATTGTGCGATATAAAGTCAGAATTGAATTGTGCGATATAAAGTCAGAATTGTAAATAATAGCCCTGTTAATAACATTCAGTATTACATTTAAAAGCAATAACATGCCACTAGGGGCCTTCTGAGCCAAATATGGCTGGGTCATCTTACCCCAAGAGTCTAATTTTATCTTTTTACTTCAAAATAAAAGCTATAACATTTTGTGTCCAAAAACAAACAAATAGACACAAAAACTTTTGATATTCAACATAATACAATGTCATATATCACTATTTTCGATAGACACAAAATTAGATCAAGTTTTGACTGACTAGTTTCGTAACTGTGCCACCTATTGGTCAAAAGTGATAAACCATTAAATAATATTATTAGTGACTCTATATATGATATTTCAGCCATTTTGCCTAATCGTCTGAAACTGTATGATTGTTCATTGTTGCAGTTGGTCTGACGCTCTCAGACTACAATGCATTTTTCAGCCTTTTGCCTAAAATCATCTTAAAACGTGATTAATTGCTCATTGCTGCAGTTGATCTGACACTGCCAGCCATTTTAGCATGTCTTGTCTTCTTCTTTGCGCTTGGCCCCGATAATGCTGCTTGTTATTACAAGCACCGAAGGTGCGGAGCCCCTCTTGAAACCGTTAGATTTCTTCTTATTATTATTATTCCGCCATGGAAGTCTATGGCAGCCCATAGAACCGTTTGCGGTAAAATTATGAAATTTGGTACACTGATAGAGGTCATTACCAATAGTAACCACGCCCATTTTGGAGTCTCTAACTCAATCCCTCTGGCGCCACCACCTGTCCAAAGTTTGACTCATGTTTTTGCTAATAACTTTTGAACCCTAAGGGATAGAGACAAAATCCTTTGATTCCTTGGCTCAAGCCGATTCGATCGCACCCTATGACGACTCCTCCTAGGCCGTTGGTCCGATTTACACGAAAATTTAACCAGATCATCTCCAGATAGTGTTGACAAAAAAACATGGAATTCAAGTTGATTCGTCAAATCGTTTTCAATTAACACACAAACAAATTTTACGTAACGCTTGCAAAAACACACTTAAGGCAATATCTCCGCAACGCTTTATTGTATTCAAACCAATCTTGGTACAAGTCATCAGAATCATGACCTGAGGCAACATGCAGCGTTTCGGCGCAGCGCCACCTACTGGTCTGGAGATACGAAAAATGGCTATTTTTGCTTATAACTTCTGAACGGTTTGTCTCGTAAATGTAGTCTCGTTAGATTCAGGACAGCATGCCGAGTCGTCTGATATCCAATTTTACCTTATCGGCCATTTTGACTGTCGGCCATTTTGAATTATGTACTAAAATGCTGTATTTTATGAACGCATGAACGGATTGTTACGAAACTCGGTATGGGTCATCAGCACGATGCCCTGAATGAGCCCAAGAAGTTTCGAAACAGCGCCACCTAGTGGAGTTTTTTTTTCAAATGCTTATAACTTTAGGTGAGATTGACTTATTTTCATGAGAGTAACTTTTTTTTGTCTCCTGAATCGTCGCCGAGTCCAACGATACCAGACTTGCCAGGTTTCGGCGTATGGTTTGTGCAGCGCGGTAATTTAGCGCTTAAAAAACGTTAGCTGATATCTTCGAAACCGCTAGTCCGATCGAGACGAAACCAGCGCCAGAAAATCGGAAACATAGGTCGATAGTTAACAGTTGTAGCCCAAATGTCAAAATATTGATAGTAAGGGAGTAAAATCCAATCAAAGTCAGGTGTCAGTCATTTTTTACATGTTTTTTCATATAAATGTCTTTAACTCTAAAACGAAATGAGATGTTTTCACCTAAATTGACACACACATGTATGGGCTCACTCCAAGGACACATAAAAAAAATTGTAGGATTGTGCCTCTTGGTGGCGCTATAATAGAACAAAACATGACATTGGCACTATACAACTCACTGTTTTAATGTGGGGTTTCAACGGTTTTGCTTCAAATGTCTTTACTCATTTTTTCAGTTGGTCTGCTGCTATCTTCCTTGTTTGCTTCTGTTGCGCTTGGCCCCGTTAATGGCTGCTTGCAGCTTTAATTATTATTATTATTATTATTCCGCTCTTGAGTCTATGGCAGCCCATAGAACCGTATGGTAAAAAGTTTTGAAAATTGGCACACTAATAGAGGACAGTCTGAAATGTCACCATAGTAAATTTGGAGTCTCTAACTCAATCCCTCTAGCGCCACCACCTGTCCAAGGTTTGACTCATATTGTTGCTAATAACTTTTGAACCCTAAGGGATAGAGACAAAATGAACTAGTCCATCAGTTCACCTGAGTGAAGCCCAGCTTGATGCGTCTCTGCTTGAAGTTCTTGGCGAACTGCTCGAGCTCCTCCAGGTCGCTGGCCTCCTCCACACACTGGACTTCCACGCGTTTCGGAGTGTGTCCCGCCGGAGAGGGCATGGCCGCGATCTTCCTCGTGGGTGTGGCCGCCTGAAAACATCACAAACATCACATTTACAGGATTTATCTCTCTTTTGTTAGAGCAGCTCTTCTCTTTATCAGTGTTGCCTCCATTTTGAGTTTTCTTCCGGGAACCAACACATCACGATATTACTCATTATAATAATATGCAGAATAAAGGGGTTTTCTGGTAAGGGGCGGATTATTTCCCAATCACAACACACTGCTCCAGCCGACCAATCAGAGCACAGTGTGCTTTTCAGAAGGAGGGGCTTCATAGAGACAGGAAGTAAACAGGAGCATCTAGTAGGGGTGGGATTCTTAACCCTTAATCGTCCCTCAAGTAGGGTTTACGTTTGAGTCCCTTGGGCTCAGATAGGCGATTGCGTAAGGAAATATAAATTTTTTACATGGAAAACTATATATCATTTTTTTTATTTACTTCTCAACTATACATTTATGCTGTGTTTTTGTGGGTATTTGGTAGTTTTTTACCTATTTAATACACAAATACTTAACTATGTCATAAATTGGCTCATTTTATGAAAAAAATCTCTTGAATGATGATATTAAATAAATATAGTTTTTGGACATTGCTCTGTGTGTTAGGGATAGAATACCGCCATCTGTAGGTTTGTGGAAAAACTTTAGGAATTATAGTTAAAGAGAAAACGAGTGCAATGAGCACATTATCCACTAGAGGTCCAGAGGGAAGTTATGCAGAAGTTAAGCTGCCTTTCATCTTTCTTTTATTTGCCCTTTTCTCTCTCTTTCTCATGATTGTTGCATTTTGCATTTGTGCTCTAGTATTTGTCCTTCATTGATGTATGGAATTCTTTCAGATTTATGCCAGTTTTGTTGATTTTATTTGCCAGTTTCTATAAAAATGAATGCTCTCTTGCAGTCACACACATGTGTGTGTTTGTGTGTGTGTGTGTGTGTGTGTGTGTGTGTGCGACAGAAAGTTGAAGATTTCTTTCAATACTTTTATTTTATTAACAAAGTTATATTCACGATTAACAAGCTCTAATGAAACATGGTACGCCATACAATTGCAAAGAACAATCATTAAGAATAAAAAATTGTCACACTTAGTTGTAAATTGAGAACTGTTTAGTTTCTTTAGAACATTTTAACAAAAAATGTCTTTAAAAGCAAAAAAAGGGTAACACTTTAGAATAATGGTCATTAGTTAGCATGAACTAACCATGAGCAGTACATTTGTTACTGTATTTGTTCATCTTTGTTAACGTTAGTTAATATAAATCCAGCTGTTCATGTTAGTTCACAGAGCATTAACTAATGTTAACAAGATTTTAACCCTCAGAGCCCGACGGCATCGCCCACGACGTCACACGGCACCTCCGATAAATATCTATATTATTTCATGAAACTTTTATCGATTTTCTTACCGTTTTTCCAGCAGAAAGCTAACGAGCTAGCCATCACGGGGGTGTCTTTGGTGTCTTTGTAGCCTTTACAGAAGGTTTTCTATCCAGCCTGGAACATGTGCATCTTTTTGGAGTTGTTCAGCAATAAATCAAAACGCTTACATCCAAGATATATCCACTTGATGTCCATAATTTATAAATTTTCCGTCATTTTTGCCGCTAGCGCGATGCTAGCTGCCATTTTGGATGAGGGTTTGACCAATGACAGGCTGATCCGTCATCCACGTTGGTGTGCGTCATTACGCATTACCACAGCTCTGTTATTGTGGAGAGAGAGAGGCGCACGGCTAGTGTTGAGGAGATAGAGAGAGAGACGCGCTGCAGTTTTGTGGAGAAAGTTTGAGGAAAAAGTTTGAGAAGAAAGTTTGTGGAGAAGTTCCTGATAGGAACTGTTTTGAGGCTTGGCACCAGTAAGTATCCAAAATCCAAAGAGGCCAAAAGCGCCTGGACTTTTTTTGGAAAAATGTAAATAGTTTTGGTTCTGTATAAGTTATCATGTTTATTCCTGAGTTCCAGGACTCCAAAGACTTGAACAAACTGTTTTCCAGAGGAAATATGCTTAGCTTGTATTTATTTGTGTGTGTTTTCAATAAATATTTGAGTGATTCAATTTCCGTTTTATGTTTTCATTTGTCTTTATGGTCCCCTAAACTTATTTTACATTCAGGTGACATCAATGCAACACAAAAATACTGACAGTGCTACTTGTCTTGAAAAAAAAGAGGTGTGTCAATTTTCTGTGCTCAACAGGGTTGATGTTTTACAAGCTTTTTTAGTAAATAACACCAGGCGGAAAATTAATTGTAAAAATACCCTTAGGTCTTAAAGGGTTAATAAAGCATTAATAAATGTTGAAATTAACAAAGATAAATAAATACTTTATAAGTGCAGTTCATTAGTTCATGTTAACTAATGTTTACTAATGACCATTATTCTAAAGTATAACCAAAAAAAGTTTACTTTGGTTAGAGCCACAAAAATATAGGCTAGAAGAAAAACAACTTTAGCGCTCCATATTGTCCATATTTTATTTAATATTCCGAGTTATTAATAACTAATTATTCCCAGTTTTTAACTGCTTTTTATTTGTTGTTTATAGTATTACAGTTTGTTTCTTTCATTTTCTTGTGCTTTGATATAATTCTGCAACTGTCAGTTGTTGTTATTTGACATACATTTGTGTCTTGTACATGTAAAAATAATAATAATAATAATGAATAAACTGTGGCGAGATGTGAAGGGGGAAGAGAATTAATATGTGCGTCACGTTTAGTCGATAAAACCCTTTGGATTGCCAGCCTATTAAAACATGAAGAAAATCCTTTAAACCTAGCACTACGTTTTACTTTATCAATCTTTTCGCAGTTTTTCTCTCTCTTAATGTAGACACAAGAGCGAGATAGGAAGATTTTAATCCATTTATTGCTTAAAGCATATTTTAACGTATCGCAGTAAGCATGCGGACAGTTTTCTATTGACTAGAAACATTGGGTTTGATTATTTTCTGATAACGTCTGTCGTCAATAACAACGCTGTGTAACAAACGTGAATGGCGCCATTTTGTGTCCGCTCAAAACTACTTGTTTTGTTGCCAGGACAATAGTTTTTTTTTTGTTTTTACATTATAATGGATTATAACGTACGGCTGGATGTATCCCTTACATCTTAGGACTTTTATTACAAACAAAACAGATGATAGAAAAGTCATATTTCGTCTAAAAATAAAAAATAAAGGATTTTTGAATATTTTTTTTTTTTTGTAAGACATAAAATGACTTGAGACAACACTTCTGCCATATTTTTTGTTAATTCTGAGTTTTTGAGAATCGACTGAGAAATGCATCGACCCTAGCGGTGAGAGAGCTGGACGGGTCACCTGTGTGCTGAGGGCCAGGGCTGGGCTTTGAGGTAGTTGAGTCAGGATATTCTGAGCTTGCAGGAGACCTGAGGGCAGGAGGAGAACAGGACGGGTCAGAACCGCATCATCATCATCATCATCATCATCATCATCATCGCTCTAACAGAGACACTCATACCGGTCTGACCCTGAGGAGAAGGAGAGATGATGAACTGGGGCTGAATCTGAGGACTGATGGAGTGACCCGGCTGGACCAACACAAACTGCTGAAGCGGCTGAGGGAGAGAGAGAGAGAGAGAGAGAGAGAGAGGGAGTGAGTGAGTGTGTGTGAGACAGAGAGAGAGGGAGAGAGAGAGTGTGTGTGTGTGTGTGTGAGTGAGAGTGAGAGAGAGAGATTGTTTAATGTTTCTGCTCTTTATTTGATCAAACATGCAGTAAAACAGTGAAATATTCCGATGTAAAGCATTCTCTATGTGAATACACACCGATCAGGCATAACATTATGACCTAATATTGTGTTGGTCCCCCTGACCAGTCTCTGATGGACTCCTCTAGACCCCTGAAGGTGTGCTGTTGCACCAAGATGTTAGCAGCAGATCCTTTAAGTCCTGTAATTTGCGAGGCGGGGCCTCCATGGATCGGGCTTGTTTGTTCAGCTCATCCCACAGATGCTCGACTGGATTGAGATCTGGGAAATTTGGAGGCCGAGTCAACGCCTCAAACTCATTCCTGGAGCATTTGTGCTTTGTGGCGGCGCATTATCTGCTGAAAGAGCCACAGCCACAGGGAATACAGTTTCCATGAGAGGCTGGACATGGGCTCAACAATGCTGAGGTAGGTGAGACGGGTCAAAGTCACATCCATGGCGCGAAGGACGCGATTCACACGATTGAGGTGGCGCGAAGGACGCGATTCACACGATTGAGGTGGCGCGAAGGACGCGATTCACACGATTGAGGTGGCGCGAAGGACGCGTTTCACGCGATTGAGGTGGCGCGAAGGACGCGATTCACACGATTGAGGTGGCGCGAAGGACGCGTTTCACGCGATTGAGGTGGCGCGAAGGACGCGATTCACGCGATTGAGGAGACGTGAAGGACGCGTTTCACGCGATTGAGGTGGCGCGAAGGACACGATTGAGGTGGCGCGAAGGACGCGATTCACGCGATTGAGGTGGCGCGAAGGACGCGATACACGCGATTGAGGTGGTGCGAAGGACGCGATTCACGCGATTGAGGCAGTGCGAAGGACGCGATACACGCGATTGAGGTGGTGCGAAGGACACGATTCAAACGATTGAGGTGGCGCGAAGGACGCGATTCACGCGATTGAGGTGGCGCGAAGGACGCGATACACGCGATTGAGGTGGTGCGAAGGACGCGATTCACGCGATTGAGGCAGTGCGAAGGACGCGATACACGCGATTGAGGTGGCGCGAAGGACGCGATTCACGCGATTGAGGTGGCGCGAAGGACGCGATTCACGCGATTGAGGTGGCGCGAAGGACGCGATTCACGCGATTGAGGTGGCGCGAAGGACGCGATTCACGCGATTGAGGCGGTGCGAAGGACGCGATTCACGCGATTGAGGTGGCGCGAAGGACGCGATTCACGCGATTGAGGCGGTGCGAAGGACGCGATACACGCGATTGAGGTGGTGCGAAGGACACGATTCACGCGATTGAGGTGGCACGAAGGACGCGATTCACGCGATTGAGGTGGCGCGAAGGACGCGATACACGCGATTGAGGTGGTGCGAAGGACGCGATTCACGCGATTGAGGTGACGCGAAGGACGCGATTCACGCGATTGAGGTGGCGCGAAGGACGCGATTCACGCGTTTGAGGTGGCGCGAAGGATGCGTTTCACGCGATTGAGGTGGTGCGAAGGACGCGATTCACACGATTGAGGTGGCGCGAAGGACGCGATTCACGCGATTGAGGTGGCGCGGAGGACGCGATTGAGGTGGCGCGAAGGACGCGATTGAGGTGGCGCGAAGGACGCGATTGAGGTGGCCCGAAGGACGCGATTGAGGTGGCCCGAAGGACGCTATTCACGCGATTGAGGTGGCGCGAAGGACGCGATTCACGCGATTGAGGTGGCGCGAAGGACGCGATTCACGCGATTGACGTGGCGGGAAGGACGTGATTCACGCGATTGAGGTGGCGCGAAGAACGCGAGTCACGCGTTTGAGGTGGCGCGAAGGACGCGATTGAGGTGGCGCGAAGGACGTGATTGAGGTGGCGCGAAGGACGCGATTGAGGTGGTCCGAAGGACGCGATTCACACGATTGAGGTGGCGCGAAGGACGCGATTCACACGATTGAGGTGGCGCGAAGAACGCGAGTCACGCGTTTGAGGTGGCGCGAAGGACGCGATTGAGGTGGCGCGAAGGACGCGATTGAGGTGGCGCGAAGGACATGATTGAGGTGGCCCGAAGAACGCGATTAACACGATTGAGGTGCCGCGAAGGACGCGATTCACGCGATTGAGGTGGCGCGAAGGACGCGATTCACGCGATTGAGGTGGCGCGAAGGACGCGATTCACGCGATTGAGGTGGCGCGAAGGACGCGATTCACGCGATTGAGGTGGCGCGAAGGACGCGATTCACACGATTGAGGTGGCGCGAACGACGTGATTCACACAATTGAGGTGGGGCGAAGGACGCAAATTGAGCGTTTTGAACGTGCGAAACGCGGAAACCGCGAGTATCGCTCAAATTGAAAAATCTGAACTTTGGCGGATATTTCGCGTCGCGTTAACCAATCAGGAGCTTGCTCTAGTAGTGACAACAATGAGGAGAAAATCTGTATATTAATATCTGCTTCAGACAATATGATTATCACTGTGATAACATTAAATGACATGAAACACAACACAGTCTCTTTCTGTTAAATGCAAGTTTATGTTTGATCAATAATACAAAAGTATAAGTAAAAGCTATAATAAACTATACATGAAATAAAGCAAACAATTCACTCAAACATTCAAAGTCAGTGCTAGTCGGCTAACGTAACAACTGCAACGCACAGTTATAGCCTAAAAATATAAAGTAATGAAACTTCTCGTTGCCCTCAGTCTAAACGATTCGCCAGGGAACAAATTATAGATCCATGAGAGCAAAGATCAGCCGTTACAAGACGAATTATATCTGGAGCCGCCACAGAGACATCAGAGCCAGCGGCAGAAGAACTGGCTGAGGAAAGGCTGATCTCACCGGGTTAATGAGCGCTAATGATCCACTGGAGCTCACACACACACACACACACCACACACACACACACCACAGATCATCAGAGCCAGCGGCAGAAGAACTGGCTGAGGAAAGGCTGATCTCACCGGGTTAATGAGCGCCGCTGATCCACTGGAGCTCACAACTCCCAAAACACCACATCACATGTTCAAATAGACACTCTTTATATAAATAAACCACACATTTGAACTTTAAACTACTACATTATCGACTGAAAAATTCTTAAAACTACGTTTTGTCACACATTAACAGTAGATTTTAACAAAAAAAGACGTGTAAACACAGCCCATGTCAGACATTTCTCAACGAGACGAGCCGCTGGCAGAAGCCCCGCCCATTACGCAAATTCGCGTCTGTTGTGCAGAGAATGTCACACGCGCGATTGAAGCGAGTAAACTCAAAATGTTCAAGCGTCCACCTTCGCGCGATTAGCGCGAATTATTCCGGTGTGATCACCACATTACACATCAACTATGAGGACAAAATGTTCACTTGCTGCCTAATATACCCCACCCACTAACAGATCATCAGTGTGTCATAATGTTATGCCTGATGGGTGTGTATCTAAGGAAGCGGGTGAGGTGTCACTCACAGAGGCGATCTGGATTGGCTGGGACAGGGTGATGGGCGTGGCCGCGGAGGCGGAGATGTTGGCTCCAGTGGTGCTGCTCTGCTGATTGGTCGACTGCTGGACAGCTGTGGCGATGAGCTGAGCCTGCGTCTGCTGCAGCAACAACTGCACACACAACATTAGAAAGAATATACAGATTCAAATAAAGAAATAGAATGTATTTTAAAGCAGTGTA
Source organism: Gobio gobio (assembly GCF_949357685.1). NCBI lineage: Eukaryota > Metazoa > Chordata > Actinopteri > Cypriniformes > Gobionidae > Gobio > Gobio gobio. The sequence continues at coordinate 653,006 of NC_137099.1, read as the reverse complement.
GAATAAGATTAGTGATCGACCGACATGGGCGTCGGAACCATTGTATGTGGACAAGACACACCCACTTTTTACGATCAATGATATTTGACCAGCCCACTTTTTACGATCAATGATATTGGACCAGCCCACTTTTTACGATCAATGATATTGGACCCACCCACTTTTTACGATCAATGATATTGAACCCACCCACTTTTTACGATCAATGATATTGGACCCACCCACTTTTTACGATCAATGATATTTGACCAGCCCACTTTTTACGATCAATGATATTGGACCCACCCACTTTTTACGATCAATGATATTGGACCCACCCACTTTTTACGATCAATGATATTTGACCATCCCACTTTTTACGATCAATGATATTGGACCCACCCACTTTTTACGATCAATGATATTGAACCCACCCACTTTTTACGATCAATGGTATTGGACCCACCCACTTTTTACGATCAATGATATTGGACCCACCCACTTTTTACGATCAATGATATTGGACCCACCCACTTTTTACGATCAATGATATTGGACCCATCCACTTTTTACGATCAATGATAATTGAACCCACCCACTTTTTTACGATCAATGATATTGGACCCACCCACTTTTTACGATCAATGATATTGGACCCACCCACTTTTTACGATCAATGATATTGAACCCACCCACTTTTTACGATCAATGATATTGGACCCGCCCACTTTTTACGATCAATGATATTGGACCAGCCCACTTTTTACGATCAATGATATTGGACCCACCCACTTTTTACGATCAATGATATTGGACCCACCCACTTTTTACGATCAATGATATTGGACCCACCCACTTTTTACGATCAATGATATTGAACCCGCCCACTTTTTACGATCAATGATATTGGACCAGCCCACTTTTTACGATCAATGACATTGGACCCACCCACTTTTTACGATCAATGATATTGGACCCACCCACTTTTTACGATCAATGACATTGGACCCACCCACTTTTTACGATCAATGACATTGGACCCACCCACTTTTTACGATCAATTATATTGGACCCACCCACTTTTTACGATCAATGATATTGGACCCACCAACTTTTTACGATCAATGATATTGAACCCACCCACTTTTTAAGATCAATGATATTGGACCCACCCACTTTTTATGATCAATGATATTGGACCCACCCACTTTTTACGATCAATGATATTGGACCCACTCACTTTTTACGATCAATGATATTGGACCCACCCACTTTTTACGATCAATGATATTGGACCCACCCACTTTTTACGATCAATGATATTGGACCCACCCACTTTTTACGATCAATGATATTGGACCCACCCACTTTTTACGATCCACCCACTTTTTACGATCAATGATATTGGACCCACCCACTTTTTACGATCAATGATATTGGACCCACCCACTTTTTACGATCAATGATATTGGACCCACCCACTTTTTACGATCAATGATATTGGACCCACTCACTTTTTACGATCAATGATATTGGACCCACCCACTTTTTACGATCAATGATATTGAACCCACCCACTTTTTACGATCAATGATATTGAACCCACCCACTTTTTACGATCAATGATATTGGACCCACTCACTTTTTACGATCAATGATATTGGACCCACCCACTTTTTACGATCAATGATATTGAACCCACCCACTTTTTACGATCAATGATATTGGACCCACCCACTTTTTACGATCAATGATATTGGACCAGCCCACTTTTTACGATCCACCCACTTTTTACGATCAATGATATTGGACCCACCAACTTTTTACGATCAATGATATTGGACCCACCCACTTTTTACGATCAATGATATTGAACCCACCCACTTTTTACGATCAATGATATTGGACCCACCCACTTTTTATGATCAATGATATTGGACCAGCCCACTTTTTACGATCCACCCACTTTTTACGATCAATGATATTGGACCCACCAACTTTTTACGATCAATGATATTGGACCCACCCACTTTTTACGATCAATGATATTGGACCAGCCCACTTTTTACGATCCACCCACTTTTTACGATCAATGATATTGGACCCACCAACTTTTTACGATCAATGATATTGGACCCACCCACTTTTTACGATCAATGATATTGGACCCACCCACTTTTTACGATCAATGATATTGGACCCACTCACTTTTTACGATCAATGATATTGGACCCACTCACTTTTTACGATCAATGATATTGGACCCACCCACTTTTTACGATCAATGATATTGAACCCACCCACTTTTTACGATCAATGATATTGGACCAGCCCACTTTTTACGATCAATGATATTGGACCCACTCACTTTTTACGATCAATGATATTGGACCCACTCACTTTTTACGATCAATGATATTGGACCCACCCACTTTTTACGATCAATGATATTGGACCCACCCACTTTTTACGATCAATGATATTGAACCCACCCACTTTTTACGATCAATGATATTGGACCAGCCCACTTTTTACGATCCACCCACTTTTTACGATCAATGATATTGGACCCACCAACTTTTTACGATCAATGATATTGGACCCACCCACTTTTTACGATCAATGATATTGGACCCACCAACTTTTTACAATCAATGATATTGGACCCACCGACTTTTTACGATCAATGATATTGGACCCACCCACTTTTTACGATCAATGATATTGGACCCACCCACTTTTTACGATCAATGATATTGAACCCACCCACTTTTTACGATCAATGATATTGGACCCGCCCACTTTTTACGATCAATGATATTGGACCAGCCCACTTTTTACGATCAATGATATTGGACCCACCCACTTTTTATGATCAATGATATTGGACCCACCCACTTTTTACGATCAATGATATTGGACCCACCCACTTTTTACGATCAATGATATTGAACCCGCCCACTTTTTACGATCAATGATATTGGACCAGCCCACTTTTTACGATCAATGACATTGGACCCACCCACTTTTTACGATCAATGATATTGGACCCACCCACTTTTTACGATCAATGACATTGGACCCACCCACTTTTTACGATCAATGACATTGGACCCACCCACTTTTTACGATCAATGATATTGGACCCACCCACTTTTTACGATCAATGATATTGGACCCACCCACTTTTTACGATCAATGATATTGGACCCACCCACTTTTTACGATCAATGATATTGGACCCACCCACTTTTTACGATCAATGATATTGGACCCACCCACTTTTTACGATCAATGATATTGGACCCACCCACTTTTTACGATCAATGATATTGGACCCACCCACTTTTTACGATCAATGATATTGGACCCACCCACTTTTTACGATCAATGATATTGGACCCACCCACTTTTTACGATCAATGATATTGGACCCACCCACTTTTTACGATCAATGATATTGGACCCACCCACTTTTTACGATCAATGATATTGGACCCACCCACTTTTTACGATCAATGATATTGGACCCACCCACTTTTTACGATCAATGATATTGGACCCACTCACTTTTTACGATCAATGATATTGGACCCACCCACTTTTTACGATCAATGATATTGGACCCACCCACTTTTTACGATCAATGATATTGGACCCACCCACTTTTTACGATCAATGATATTGGACCAGCCCACTTTTTACGATCAATGATATTGGACCAGCCCACTTTTTACGATCAATGATATTGGACCCACCCACTTTTTACGATCAATGATATTGGACCCACCCACTTTTTACGATCAATGATATTGGACCCACCCACTTTTTACGACCCACCCACTTTTTACGATCAATGATATTGGACCCACTCACTTTTTACGATCAATGATATTGGACCCACCCACTTTTTACGATCAATGATATTGGACCCACCCACTTTTTACGATCAATGATATTGGACCCACCCACTTTTTACGACCCACCCACTTTTTACGATCAATGATATTGGACCCACTCACTTTTTACGATCAATGATATTGGACCCACCCACTTTTTACGATCAATGACATATGACCCACCCACTTTTTACGATCAATGATATTGGACCCACCCACTTTTTACGATCAATGATATTGGACCAGCCCACTTTTTACGATCAATGATATTGGACCCACCCACTTTTTACGATCAATGATATTGGACCCACCCACTTTTTACGATCAATGATATTGGACCCACCCACTTTTTACGATCAATGATATTGGACCCACCCACTTTTATCGTCTCTAACGCTCAGCACATGTCTGTTTACCTAGCCCTAATCGATAAACACTTATTATTAAACACATATTAGCCGCTTTATTTCCACTTTTCTAATATTTTCTTAATTTGTATTAAAAATAAATGCCTTGATATGTGATGGGAAAACGGAGAAGATTGAGTTCGGCAAAAGCCGTAATTTTGTCTTTTCGAACTATACGTTTAGCAAGTAAAGCGGTATATTTGTACTTAATGTAATTGGCATCTACTTCAGTAAAAAAATTCTGAGGACCCGCCCAAATTTTTTTTGCTTCCGACACCCATGTTAACCGATAGATTTTTTAGAACCGATACCGATAATTTTTTTTTTTTATGTGCCGATAACCGATATACAGAACCGATATTTATTTACTGTTATTCTTCTGTTTTTGACACGATTACACCACTGAACTGAACAAACCATTTTATTAACAATCACTCCCTCCTTACATAGAAAACAACACAAATCTTATTTATACACCAGTAAATAGAGGGTCTGAAAGAGCAAAACATAACAAAAGTGCACTGTAGCTAAACTGTTTTTGTTTAAAAAATTAAATCTTCGATTAGGTGGAAAAAAGGGTCAAATAAATAAAGCACAAAACGAATTCTAACCAATTAAAAAACCAAAACAAACAATCTAAACCACCTGGAAAGAATAGCATTGCTGTTTAATGTAGCGTAAAACTCGCAGGCTGTAGTGTAGAAAACAGAGTTTCGTTTGTTTTCATAAATGGCTCCGAAATGTAATACTTCATTTTAAACTACAGTTTTAGTAGATTTATAAACTGTTTAATAGGTTAAAGAGTGAAGAATAATGTTAAATAACTGAATAATATTCTCCGGAATAGTGGAATATAAAGAAAACATCGTATTTTATTGCATTTCTCAAACGGTATGTTAAGTTATATCAGAATTATTAATGTTTTTGTCGTTCTAGATTATGAAATATCTTCTGACAAACTGATGTTTATCTGCATTTACACAGAACTACTCAAACTGCGATCATTCGCGGAGATAATGAATAATTCATATCCATAGAGTTTATTACTTCAATGTTTATTAGCGAATTAATGTTTATATAATTAATTACGGGGTTTTAAACAAGTGAACCTTGTTAAAGTTATATATGCGGTGGAGCATTTCCTGAGCATCAAAACACAGACGAATGATGAGCACAGACAACAGAGAGAGAATTAAACTCTGCGCTTTTATTTCCAGCATGTGCTCATTCACGGCTGTGTTATTGAATTCATGTGTTTGGACAGGATTTGACAGATTATTTTAATCTAAGAGAGACGAGCTCACGAATAATCCGTCAAATCCTGAATAAACTAGCTAGATTTCAGGCATTTATGTAACATCTAATGTGTGTATTAATGACTTATGTTAAATTAAGTTTACTAATTACAGCAAAGCAGGCGAGTGTGCTTTACCTGGTCTCGCCTCAGATGCGATTTAATGGCGATCCAATTCTCAAAACGCCCACAAGATGGTGCTGTTTATCGGGAAATCTGATATTACAAAACCGATATCCGATTATGGTAAAATGCTTAAATATCGGGGAAAATATCGGTAAATCGATATATCGGTCGATCACTAAATAAGATTAAACTAAGTAACTGAGGGCGTTTTCACAGCTGAGAGTCGGCACCAAGGTCCAAACCGAAGTTCATGTTTTGATACATTTTATACATTGGGTTAGTTTTGGTTTGGTTTCACATTGTAATTATGTGAGCGCACTAAAGAACTGCACATGACACACGCGTGTCCACTCGTCTTCATCATGTGAGCGCACTAAAGAACTGCACATGACACACGCGTGTCCACTCGTCTTCATCATGTGAGCGCACTAAAGAACTGCACATGACACACGCGTGTCCACTCGTCTTCATCATGCGAGTGCACTAAAGAACTGCACATGACACACGCGTGTCCACTCGTCTTCATCATGCGAGCGCACTAAAGAACTGCACATGACACACGCGTGTCCACTCGTCTTCATCATGTGGGGCATCTGGACTGTGATTGGTTTGTAAACGAGTGAATGAACAGATGAATATCGCTCCACTATTGAACAGTCGCATTGCTGGACTATTTTCTGTTCGTTACGTTTAAAAGTGGACATTTCAAGCTTTATATTCACATATTTCTCATGTTTGTGAGGCAGTATCTGCTGAGTTTGGGTTTATCTGAGACGCTCCAGTTCATGTGTAAAGCATGTGATCGCTCCCGCCATTATTGTCTGCTATAGACTATTTGCTTCTTATTTATTAAATCCAGGCAATTATCTGATTAAACGTTGATTAAAATTAACATACAATTTATACGAAACGAAATTCACATTAAAGAAAGGCTTTCTACGCAAAATTTCTTTCAAAATCATTTCTGACCTTCTGACATATTGCGCATTTTTTCACTTTTCATAATCAATGTAGCCTAGATTGAATTTAAAAATAACATTATAATATTTAAACATAAACAGGAACTTCCTGTAAATGCTCTGAGAGTCTGAACCGGACAGAAAATGCTTTCACACTAGAAACGAACCGAACATTTGTTCAGTTTGATCCGCACTGAAACTCTTTTTATCGGACCAAATTTCGTCTGTTTGATTCGGACCGTGGTCAGGGGAGGTTTGCAGGGTTTCTGCAGGTTTCATCAAGTCAAATTTAAGACTTTTTAAGACATTAAGACCATTATGAATGAAATTTAAGACCTATAAAGGAAATGCAGTCACAAAATTACTTGCAAAGTAAATTTATTTAATCAAATTGAACAAATCGATCAACTTGTCTCAATAAACTTGCACTTCCCCATAGACTATTATCTGAAGAATAAAAAATGCGTCTACAATCCGAAAGAGACTCCCGCCAATAACACGAAAGCTGATTGGCTGCAATATAAGATGCATGCTGGTCTCATTTGTAGTCGTAATACAGCTAATTATATTTGGACTAGTGAAAGAAAGAACTACAACACCCAGAATTAAAAAACAAAAAGCGCTGCGGGAGCATTTCAATGAGCATTAGAGCTAGCGTAACATGGACGGAGGAAAATTAACACCTGTTTAAAATGAACCTAGAACTCAATACTTCTGCGAATTTAAGACTTTTTAAGGCATTCTAGACTTTTTTAAACTTTTTTAAGAGTTTCACACCTGTAATTTTAATTCGGACCAAACTGAAAAGTCCGAAAATCCAAACAAGGTGTGTGTGAAAACACCCTAAATAAAAAGACCAGTAAAGCACACAGAAACTGAATCTTTTACACAGTTACGATATAATGACCAGAATCTCCTGTTGAACTGCACAACCGCTCGTTAAGCGAAAGCTCATTATGCAGCGCATATAAATTGCGCATAAATTAGCATATTCTCTTCGTACCTGCTGGAGCAGCGCCTGCGCCTGAGCGTTGCTGATCGCCTGTCCGTCCGGCTTGTGTGTGTCCAGACCATTGGCCTGAGCTGGGGGACGAGAGGCAGTCCGTCAGACACACACACACACACACACACACACACACTAAACACACCGCAGAACTCACCTCGGTTCTCCATGGTGCCTTTAGTCAGATCTGCAGGGCGGCCGCTGGAATCTGTTCAGAGAGAAGACGCGTTAGGACATCTCACACACACACACACACACTCCGTTCCACAGCTGTGTAAAGCTGACCGGACTTGGACGATGTTTTCTCCGCGGCGCGCGGAACACAAAGACTCCGGCGGGAAGCGCAACATCCATAATGAAAGCTAATCAGTATGCGGCTGATTAAAGCCGTATGCAAATCTCACTCATTAGCCGAGCGGCGCTTTGAAGTTCTGCGAGCAATTCATTTCGCGCGGAGCTTTCTGCATAATTCAACACTTCTCATGAATATTTATCAGCTCATTAGCATATTAATTGGATAGCTTTTAGGACGGCGGATTCGGCGAGGACAACAGCGAGGGAGAAGCGAGACAAGGCCAATTACCGGCTGCTTTAATTACCGGGGGGGCGCGCACCTTCCCAGCATGCAACTCGAACCCCGGCTAGCATGAAAGAGCGCGTGGGCTAATGAAGGACGAGCTCCGCCAGAACTAAAGCAGCGGGAAATATGACTCACATTAATAAATAAATGTCATTTCATTTTAATTTAAAAAAATGTATCACTACGTGAAATACTAAATGATTGAAAATCAATGCATAAATAACTACAATTTTGAACTTTTATTTAATCTTTAATAATACTATTTTTTTTTATTTAAATAAATATTTAAATAATACATTGATTAAAACAAATAAATATAATTTATTTACAACAACAACAAATTTCCATCTCTTACTCAACACAAAGGCGTGTCTTGACTCTTGATTGGGCGGAGTATAAGTAACTACTACCGTATAACTCATGTATAAGTAACTACTACTGTATAACTCATGTATAAGTAACTACTACTGTATAACTCATGTATAAGTAACTACTACTGTATAACTCATGTATAAGTAACTACTACCGTATAACTCATGTATAAGTAACTACTACCGTATAACTCATGTATAAGTAACTACTACTGTATAACTCATGTATAAGTAACTACTACTGTATAACTCATGTATAAGTAACTACTATGGTATAACTCATGTATAAGTAACTACTACCGTATAACTCATGTATAAGTAACTACTACCGTATAACTCATGTATAAGTAACTACTACTGTATAACTCATGTATAAGTAACTACTACTGTATAACTCATGTATAAGTAACTACTACTGTATAACTCATGTATAAGTAACTACTACCGTATAACTCATGTATAAGTAACTACTACTGTATAACTCATGTATAAGTAACTACTACTGTATAACTCATGTATAAGTAACTACTACTGTATAACTCATGTATAAGTAACTACTACTGTATAACTCATGTATAAGTAACTACTACTGTATAACTCATGTATAAGTAACTACTACTGTATAACTCATGTATAAGTAACTACTACTGTATAACTCATGTATAAGTAACTACTACTGTATAACTCATGTATAAGTAACTACTACTGTATAACTCATGTATAAGTAACTACTACTGTATAACTCATGTATAAGTAACTACTACTGTATAACTCATGTTTAAGTAACTACTACCGTATAACTCATGTATAAGTAACTACTACTGTATAACTCATGTATAAGTAACTACTACTGTATAACTCATGTATAAGTAACTACTACTGTATAACTCATGTATAAGTAACTACTACCGTATAACTCATGTATAAGTAACTACTACTGTATAACTCATGTATAAGTAACTACTACTGTATAACTCATGTATAAGTAACTACTACTGTATAACTCATGTATAAGTAACTACTACTGTATAACTCATGTATAAGTAACTACTACCGTATAACTCATGTATAAGTAACTACTACTGTATAACTCATGTATAAGTAACTACTACTGTATAACTCATGTATAAGTAACTACTACTGTATAACTCATGTATAAGTAACTACTACTGTATAACTCATGTATAAGTAACTACTACTGTATAACTCATGTATAAGTAACTACTACTGTATAACTCATGTTTAAGTAACTACTACTGTATAACTCATGTATAAGTAACTACTACCGTATAACTCATGTATAAGTAACTACTACTGTATAACTCATGTATAAGTAACTACTACTGTATAACTCATGTATAAGTAACTACTACTGTATAACTCATGTATAAGTAACTACTACCGTATAACTCATGTATAAGTAACTACTACCGTATAACTCATGTATAAGTAACTACTACTGTATAACTCATGTATAAGTAACTACTACTGTATAACTCATGTATAAGTAACTACTACTGTATAACTCATGTATAAGTAACTACTACTGTATAACTCATGTATAAGTAACTACTACTGTATAACTCATGTATAAGTAACTACTACTGTATAACTCATGTATAAGTAACTACTACTGTATAACTCATGTATAAGTAACTACTACTGTATAACTCATGTTTAAGTAACTACTACCGTATAACTCATGTATAAGTAACTACTACTGTATAACTCATGTATAAGTAACTACTACTGTATAACTCATGTATAAGTAACTACTACTGTATAACTCATGTATAAGTAACTACTACTGTATAACTCATGTATAAGTAACTACTACTGTATAACTACTAATGTATAAGTAACTACTACTGTATAACTCATGTATAAGTAACTACTACTGTATAACTACTAATGTATAAGTAACTACTACTGTATAACTAATGTATAAGTAACTACTACTGTATAACTAATGTATAAGTAACTACTACTGTATAACTACTAATGTATAAGTAACTACTACTGTATAACTACTATTGTATAAGTAACTACTACTGTATAACTAATGTATAAGTAACTACTACTGTATAACTACTACAACTGTATAACTACTACAACTACTACTGTATAACTACTACAACTGTATAACTACTACAATTACTACTGTATAACTACTACTGTATAACTAGTATTGTATAACTACTACTGTATAACTGTATAACTACTACTGAATAACTAACTACTACTGTATAACTAAAGTATAAGTAAATTCTACTGTATAACTACTACTACTGTATAACTCATGTATAAGTAACTACTACTGTATAACTACTAATGTATAAGTAACTACTACTGTATAACTAATGTATAAGTAACTACTACTGTATAACTACTAATGTATAAGTAACTACTACTGTATAACTACTATTGTATAAGTAGCTACTACTGTATAACTAATGTATAAGTAACTACTACTGTATAACTACTACAACTGTATAACTACTACAACTACTACTGTATAACTACTACAACTGTATAACTACTACAATTACTACTGTATAACTACTACTGTATAACTAGTATTGTATAACTACTACTGTATAACTGTATAACTACTACTGTATAACTACTACTGTATAACTACTACTGTAAAACTACTACTGTAAAACTACTACTACTACTACTGTATAACTGTATAACTACTACTACTACTACTACTACTACTGTATAACTACTACTACTGTATAACTACTACTGTGTAACTACTACTCTACTACTGTATTACTACTACTGTATAACTACTACTACTACTACTACTACTGTATAACTACTACTACTGTATAACTACTACTACTGTATAACTACTACTACTGTATAACTACTACTACTGTATAACTACTATAACTGTATAACTACTATAACTGTATAACTACTATAACTACTACTACTACTACTGTATCACTACTACTTTATAACTACTATAACTGTATAACTACTATAACTATAACTAATACTGTATAACTACTACTACTGTATAACTACTACAACTGTATAACTACTACTGTATAACTACTACTACTGTATAACTACTAATGTATAAGTAACTACTACTGTATAACTACTAATGTATAAGTAACTACTACTGTATAACTACTAATGTATAAGTAACTACTACTGTATAACTAGTGTATAAGTAACTACTACTGTATAACTACTAATGTATAAGTAACTACTACTGTATAACTACTAATGTATAAGTAACTACTACTGTATAACTAGTGTATAAGTAACTACTACTGTATAACTACTACAACTGTATAACTACTACAACTACTACTGTATAACTACTACAACTGTATAACTACTACAATTACTACTGTATAACTAGTATTGTATAACTACTACTGTATAACTGTATAACTACTACTGTATAACTACTACTACTACTGTATAACTACTACTGTATAACTACTACTACTACTACTACTACTACTACTACTACTGTATAACTACTACTGTGTAACTACTACTCTACTACTGTATAACTACTACTACTACTACTACTGTATAACTACTACTGTATAACTACTACTACTACTGTATAACTACTACTGTATAACTACTACTACTACTGTATAACTACTACTACTACTACTGTATAACTACTACTACTGTATAACTACTATTGTGTAACTACTACTCTACTACTGTATAACTACTACTACTACTGTATAACTACTACTGTATAACTACAACTACTGTATAACTACTACTACTGTATAACTGCTACTGTATAACTACTATAACTGTATAACTACTACTACTGTATAACTACTACTACTGTATAACTACTACTGTATAACTACTATAACTGTATAACTACTACTACTGTATAACTACTATAACTGTATAACTACTACTACTGTATAACTACTATAACTGTATAACTACTACTGTATCACTACTACTTTATAACTACTATAACTGTATAACTACTATAACTAATACTGTATAACTACTACTGTATAACTACTACAACTGTATAACTACTACTGTATAACTACTACTACATAACTACTACTACTACTGTATAACTACTACTGTATAACTACTATAACTGTATAACTACTACTACTGTATAACTACTACTGTATAACTACTATAACTGTATAACTACTACTACTGTATAACTACTATAACTGTATAACTACTACTACTGTATAACTACTATAACTGTATAACTACTACTGTATCACTACTACTTTATAACTACTATAACTGTATAACTACTATAACTAATACTGTATAACTACTACAACTGTATAACTACTACTGTATAACTACTACTACATAACTACTACTACTACTGTATAACTAATACTGTATAACTACTACTACTGTATAACTACAACTACTGTATAACTACTACTGTATAACTACTACTACTGTATAACTACTACTGTATAACTACTATAACTGTATAACTACAACTACTGTATAACTACTACTACTGTATAACTACTACTGTATAACTACTATAACTGTATAACTACTACTACTGTATAACTACTATAACTGTATAACTACTACTGTATCACTACTACTTTATAACTACTATAACTGTATAACTACTATAACTAATACTGTATAACTACTACTGTATAACTACTACAACTGTATAACTACTACTGTATAACTACTACTACATAACTACAACTACTAATGTATAACTACTACTGTATAACTACTATAACTGTATAACTACAACTACTGTATAACTACTACTACTGTATAACTACTACTGTATAACTACTATAACTGTATAACTACTATAACTGTATAACTACTACTGTATCACTACTACTTTATAACTACTATAACTGTATAACTACTATAACTAATACTGTATAACTACTACTACTGTATAACTACTACTGTATAACTACTATAACTGTATAACTACAACTACTGTATAACTACTACTACTGTATAACTACTATAACTGTATAACTACTACTACTGTATAACTACTATAACTGTATAACTACTACTGTATCACTACTACTTTATAACTACTATAACTGTATAACTACTATAACTAATACTGTATAACTACTACTGTATAACTACTACAACTGTATAACTACTACTGTATAACTACTACTACATAACTACTACTACTACTGTATAACTACTACTGTATAACTACTATAACTGTATAACTACTACTACTGTATAACTACTACTGTATAACTACTATAACTGTATAACTACTACTACTGTATAACTACTATAACTGTATAACTACTACTACTGTATAACTACTATAACTGTATAACTACTACTGTATCACTACTACTTTATAACTACTATAACTGTATAACTACTATAACTAATACTGTATAACTACTACAACTGTATAACTACTACTGTATAACTACTACTACATAACTACTACTACTACTGTATAACTAATACTGTATAACTACTACTACTGTATAACTACAACTACTGTATAACTACTACTGTATAACTACTACTACTGTATAACTACTACTGTATAACTACTATAACTGTATAACTACAACTACTGTATAACTACTACTACTGTATAACTACTACTGTATAACTACTATAACTGTATAACTACTACTACTGTATAACTACTATAACTGTATAACTACTACTGTATCACTACTACTTTATAACTACTATAACTGTATAACTACTATAACTAATACTGTATAACTACTACTGTATAACTACTACAACTGTATAACTACTACTGTATAACTACTACTACATAACTACAACTACTAATGTATAACTACTACTGTATAACTACTATAACTGTATAACTACAACTACTGTATAACTACTACTACTGTATAACTACTACTGTATAACTACTATAACTGTATAACTACTATAACTGTATAACTACTACTGTATCACTACTACTTTATAACTACTATAACTGTATAACTACTATAACTAATACTGTATAACTACTACAACTGTATAACTACTACTGTATAACTACTACTACATAACTACTACTACTACTACTGTATAACTAATACTGTATAACTACTACTACTACTGTATAACTACTACAACTGTATAACTACTACTGTATAACTACTACTACTACTGTATAACTACTACTGTATAACTACTATTGTATAACTACTACTGTATAACTACTACTGTATAACTACTACTGTATAACTACTACTGTATAACTACTACTGTATAACTACTACTGTATAACTACTACAACTGTATAACTCATGATGATGCGCAGACAAAGTCATGTGACTGTAACTCCAGCTGTTGCCATGACGACGACCCCACGGCGAGCGAGACGGACGGATCTTTATAACTCAAAAGAAAACAGTGGAGAGAAACCCGATTAGCATGCGGGCTTCAGTAAGCTAACCGACAGACAATGCATTATGCAAATGCTTTAATTAATAGAATTTTAAATAAGCAATTAATTAGCCTTTCAAACTATTGAGCGCAGCGCTGCATAATTCCAGCAGATAAGTGGCGTATTCAGAGAACGGAAACATTTCAACAAACACAAACTTTTCTATTAGACCCGGAGAGCTCATTAATATTCATGAGCTTTAGTTAACCCATCGCCCTGTGTCTGCCAATCACGCGCTCCCGTTCTGATGCCCTTAACGTGATAACCGTCCGAACTCATACACGACTCATGTTCATAAATCATCATACGGCCTCAGAGGACAGGTATCGTTATGCTTATTATAAACCATATCTGGTCGAATTTGAATAGATTCTGATTTGGCATAGAATAGTGCATAATTATGCAAATTGGGATTTGACCGATGCTTATGTACATCCCTCATTAATATCCCAAACCATGAGATTCTACACGGCATTCTGGACACAGATTATAACTGGAAATTAGATATTCATGAGATGACAAATCATAATCATTTATTAAAATTGTTATTTATGAGATGAAATTATGACATACTAAGTCGAAATGATCAGATGAAAAGTCGAAACTATGTTTTATTTATGAGATAAAGTCAAAATTATGATATACTAAGTCAAAAGTGTGACCTAAAATCATAACTGATATAAAATGTTGAAATTATGACATTATGTCTTATGAGATGAAAAGTCAAAATTATGATATACTAAGTCGAAAGTGTGACCTAAAATCATAACTGGTATAAAATGTTGAAATTATGACAAAGTGTGAGAGAAATGATTATGGACACACAAACTCACACACACTCAACATCCAAACACAATCACACCGCGCGCATTAACTCTGGGAAATTAATAATTCATGAGCACGGCGTTTGTACTCATGAATATTCATGAGCGGCGCTGTATATTTAATCCGCGCGATAAATAAATAGTGTGACGCGCCTCTCATCTGGAATGAAACTGACGTTTAAATTATTCACGAGAATGAAGCGCATTAAACACGCAGGGCTGATGTTATGCAAATCCGCGAGTTAATGTAGTTCCTCCACAGACACTTTACACACACATTATTCAGCGCGAGAAAGGGAAACTTTTTACACGGGGGGGGGGGGGGGGGTGTTTAACAACACCCCCAACACGCACGCGCACACGGACCCTGTCGGGGTATTTCTGTTGCCCTGAGGGCAAACAGTTGATCTGGAGAAGACTAGCTCAGGCTCAAGTTTGTCTTTTGCTCATAGTTCGCCGCGACACACATTAAAGTGATGAATTATTATTATTCCACATCACGCGTGCGCGTTCACAGCCGAACAAACACATGAATATGCAAATACGCGGCCGTTGAGTTTCTCTCGCGGCCGCGCGCGACACAAAGCGCGCTGAATCCGATAGCACCGCTGCTAACACACACACACACACTCACAACACTTCACTAACACCATCTCCAGCGCGGAAAACACACCAGTTCCCACCAGTTTGACCCGTGTTCCCCAGTTAACCCGCGCGCTGGGCCGAACCGCGGGAATATGTGAATATGCAGCACGCGCACGCGCCATTTCAAATGATGAGAGTTTTGTACAGGACAAACAACTCTCATCCCTCCGCTGACCGACTAAAATCATTCACAAAACCACACACATCATCCCCATTGCGATCGATTCTGCCTACAAACGACCGGCGTGTGTGCCGGACTTTTGTTTACTTGAGGCGGATGGGGAATATGAATATGTAAAATGTAATAATTACCTGCAGTCGAGCGCTCATCTTGAGTCGTTGATCCTCCGTCCGCCATTTTGAATATTTAGTGTGAGAGTGAAACCCCGCCTACTGCTACAACACACACACGCTGACCTAAAACTTCACAACAGCCCATAATTCAATCATTTTTAATGTTCAAGTTCGCCTAATAACATGTATCAGTAACGTAAACCTTCTTCCAGTAGCGTTTATAGAATATTCGTTCAAAGTTAACACGTCTTTAATATCAAAACATTAGCACAACACTGTATTTACGTTAAAACGTATTAGCGTTTCTCGTTTAAAACCGGGTTTCCTTAAAGGCACAGTTCACCCAAAAGTCATCATTTACTCACCCTCATGTTGTTCAAAACCCGTTTGAGTTTCTTTCTTTTCTGTTGAACACACAAGAAGATATTTTGAAGAATGTTGTTGGATAACCAGACGGCACTCATTGTGTATTTTTCCTCCCCTTTTCCCCCTTGATTACCAACAAAATCTTCTTTTGTGTTCAACAGAAAGTCAGGTTTGGATAAACTTGAGGTATAGATTTTAATTTTTATGTTTTTAATGTTTGAAGAATGATGAAATGTTCCTTTAATGTTTGTATAACCAAGTTATTTAATAAACTGGACATTTCCATCTTACTCTAGTTTTGATCTAATTTTGTGTCTGTCGAAAATAGTGATATATGACATTGTATTATGTTGAATATCAAAGATTTTGTGTCTATTTGTTAATGAGGGATTTTTGGACACGATGTTTTTGGCTTTGTGGAGTAAATGTTATAGCTTTGAAGTAAAAAGATAAAATTAGACTCTTGGGGTAAGATGACCCAGCCATATTTGGCTCAGAAGGCCCATAGTGGCATGTTGTTACTGCTGTTATTGCTTTTAAATGTAATACTTATTGTTATTAACAGGGCTATTATTTAATATTTTCATGAATTAGATGTACATTTCAGGCGTCTTCACTTTCATTAAAAGGTTAATTGAGTGATTTCTATTATGACAAAAAATATTAGGCCTATTTTTTTTTATTTTTTATTATGAGATATTTTCAATTAAAATATGGGCAATTAAATAAGTAAATGAAGAGTTCAGATGCAAAAGCCTCTAAGTGCCATCTGAAATTTTCTTCTAGAAGGATCATTTTTGTAAAGCTTGTATATTTAAGTGAAATAATTTCACTTAAATGGCAATGCAAATTACCTATTAATTGTCATTTAAGTGAAATGACTTAAGTTAAATATACAAGCTTTCTAAAAATGATCATTCTAGAAGAAAATTTCAGATGGCACTTAGAGGCTTTTGCATCTGAACTCTTCAAATATTGATATTCTTGTACATAAGTCATTAAAAAAATATTTTTCAGATGATTATCTTTTACTGTGATTCAGATTTTTCTGTTATCAGTTATTCAATGATTCTACTAAATTGTCGAATACTTTTAGTATTTTACATTATGACACGGAAGATATAGCCTAAATAGTAATAAGAATTATATCAAAATGAATTTATACATTCTGTAACAGTTTATGGGTTATTATATGAAATTAGGCCTATATATATACATATTCTACAAAGTGTGCCATCAACAGCAAAGTTGGAGTCACTTCGGGTACAAAAACTTGATTAGACAAGAATTATAATTCTCTTCCAAGAACGTCTATTTTGTACAAGTTGTTAGCACTATTAGAAGATCAGGAGCAAAATAACATCGACAATACAAAAAATTACTAATTCCGCGGATTGTAACGCATACTGTTAATGCAACGCCATTCTGGAACTTTTCGCAGTGATGCCACAGTGATCAGATTAAAATGCTTTTTTTATTATTCCACATATAAAAACCCATTGATGCCAGTAAAGAACCTTTATTTTTACGGTATAATCTGATGCAAATGTGCTCTTAACTTTAGGACGGTGTGTCTATATCAAACAGTTTTGTCGTTATGAATGGAAGCCACATCACACGTATGAAACACTTATTATATTAATTTTTATGACTCTTTGACTCCTCTTGTTTCCTCCAAGCGGAAAGAACTTCATCGTCCTCCATTTCTTGGGCCAGCCGCGCTCTAGCCCTCTGCTTTATCTGCGCAATAAAAGCAGAGATCTCCTCGTCTTCCTCGTCTTCCTGTCCCGGTTTAGTCTCATTGTTCTTTGCGGAGTAGCCGCCCGTCTCCTCATCCTCGTATCTCGCGTAAGATCTCCTGGTTCTGGTAGCTTCACTTAATCCGTTATACGACGGCTCAACAGAAGGCGGGGATCTCCGAGATCGATAGTTAAACTCTGGACTGGGATCTCGACCCAAGTCCAAGTCAGCATCGACCCGATGCCTGGATGAAAATCTCGAGGCAAAGCTATATTCCTCCTCGTCCGCTTCTACTGAAATCGAGCTTCTGCGGCTCGGGAAATCGAACTCCGAGGGTTCCTCTTCGTACGAGGGCCGAGATAAGCGGAGAGGCTCATCCTCAGGCTTTGGTTTGCTCGGAGGAGGCCTGACGTTTTGGAGCCATTCATCAACACTGCAGGTAGCCGAAGCCGGAAGGTTCAGTATTCCTGAACGGCCGTAATCTCTTTTGGGTTTGGGTTTCTCAGAGGAACGGGCTGGCAATTCCTCAAACCCATTCCCAAGATCGTCCTCATCGTCCTTAGTTTTCTTCTTCTTGTATAGCGTACTCCGCTTGTTGTCCTCTGCGATCTTCTTCACCTCATAAGACGCCATCTTGTCCCGCATGTCAGACTTGATCTCTTTCTCCATGGTGTCCAGTTTGTGGAGGTTCACCTGGTCTTGGAAGAGGCTGTAGAGCGGCACGCTGGTGGTAGTGATCTTGCTTCGGCGTGACACTGAGGAAAGGTTGGATGCTCCTCCGGTGGAAAGCACGGATTCGGCCCTCCCGCCAAACCGGACGGATTCCGCTCTACTCCGCGAAAGCACGCTTGAGGACGTGACTCCGCTCAGCATTGAGGCTTTATCATCGTCTACTCTCAGACTAAACACCGATCCCGCTCTGGAAGGGGCAAGACTTGCTCCAGTCATCATCTCGGTTTGCTTCATGAGAGTCTCATTGACCACGTTGGCAATCCAGTTTTGGATATTGGCGAGGTTTACCATGGGCTCGCCGTTTGGACCCATGACTGGGGCGGGTGGTGTTGGAGGCTCTTGGGATCGAGTGCTACGCCCTGACCTTCCGCTCAGCGTGGATAACGGTTCTTGGGGAACCAGTTGGGATTGAGTGCTACGCCCTGAAAGGACAGAGGACCTTCCGCTCAGCATGGACATCGGTTCTTGGGGAACCAGTGGGGATCGAGTGCTACGCCCTGAAAGCACAGACATGTTATCGTCTCCGGATGGAAAGGCTCCAGCGCAGAAGGCGGATAACGGGATGCTACTCCCATTGCTCTCAGCCTCCCATCCACACACCGACTGGCTCTCCTCAAGGGTTTTCCTGGAGCGCTCCAGAAGCTCCTCTCTCCGCTGCCTTCTCTTGACCGTGGCCGCGTCCTCCCCTCGACTCATTTCCAGGATCTCGTCCTTGTTCTCTTCTCCGCCGTACTTCTTCTGCTGCTTCAGTTTCCAGGTCTGGTAGGCCGTT
Organism: Gobio gobio; assembly: GCF_949357685.1. Taxonomy (NCBI): domain Eukaryota; kingdom Metazoa; phylum Chordata; class Actinopteri; order Cypriniformes; family Gobionidae; genus Gobio; species Gobio gobio. The sequence continues at coordinate 632,585 of NC_137099.1, read as the reverse complement.
AAGTTGACGTCCTCCAGTGAGGGAGCGGGCGGCTCGTCCTCAGGCTCCGCCTGCTCTCCGTTCTCATCCTTCTTGTTCCATCCGAACTGAATTCGCTTGACCTTCCATCTTTCCAGAGGGGTCAGATTCTCCTTGTTCTTTTTGCAGAAGTTGTACATGGAGCTGTTGTCGGAGAGCATACTCTCGACATCATCGTCGATTTTCCTTGCCTCGCTGTCCTCGTCCTCCTCTTTGAGGCGATATCGTGCTGCGGCCTGCTCCTCGATCTCCTTCAGTCGCTGCTTCCAGAGATCGGCGTAACTGCTGGTCGTAGATCCGGACTCTGAGGCGGGTCGACGGCGTCGGATTCGCTCCCGCACCATTTGCACATCTTCGCTGGTTACGCTCTCCAGGTCCTCCGGCCGCTTCTTCTCGGACTCGCTATCCTCCCCTTCGCACAGAAGCTGGGCTTCCCACCAGTCCTCGCTCTGGTACTTCTCATTGCGCTTCTGCCAATCCCTTATCATGCTGTCCACATCTTCATCATCCCTTTGTTTTCCAGGGAGCGATGGGTCGTCTTCGGTCACCTCGGGTTTGTTCGGTCCTCCGAGAAGTCCGGCTCTCAGGGCGGCGGCCGCGGCGGAAGAAGCCACACTGCTCATGACACTTCCCACATCTTCCTCCTCATCCACCATGATAGAATCGGCTTTAACCCCAAACATGCTTTCCTCCTCATCAAGGCGAGCACGCGTATCGATCACGGAGCATTGGCTGAGGGTGTCCTCGTCGTCCTCATCTCGCTCCTCCATTAGAGTCTCGTTGAGCAGCCGCAGTTGCTTTATGAAGCCTTCGTTGGGGTTGATGGCGCGTTTCTTCCTGATCTCCAGCAGCGCCTCCATGATGCTCATGTTCTGGAAGATCATCAGGTAAGCGGCCACGAGCACGGCTGACCGGCTCACGCCCATCATTGAGTCCACAAGCACCTTCCCTACATGAAGGAGAACACACAAAAAAATCATCATATTTGTGCACTTGTAAATGTTAAAGGGTAAGTTCACCCAAAAATGAAAATTGTGTCATTAATGACTGAGCCTCATGTGGTTGGACACCCGTCAGACCTCCGTTCATCTTCAGACACAAATGAAGATATTTTAGTGTAAATCTGATGCTCTGAAAGGCCTCCATTGGCTCAACTTTACACTCTCAAGACCCTTAAAAGACACTAAAGACTAAAGTTACAAAGTCCATCTCACTACAGCGGCTCTACAATAACTTTATGAAGACGAGAATAGTTTCTGTGCGCAAAAAAACCCTAAATAACGACTTATATAGTGATGACGATTTCAAAACAAGGCATCATGAAGCTTCGAAGCGTTATGAATCAGTGAGTCGAATTATGATTCGGATCGCGTGTCAAACTGCCAAACTGCTGAAATTTGGCGATCCAAACTGCTGAATCGAATCACTGACTCATAACGCTCCAAACTGCTGAATCGACTCACTGATTCATAACGCTCTGAACTGCTGAATCGACTCACTGACTCATAACGCTCCAAACCGCTGAATCGACTCACTGATTCATAACGCTCCAAACTGCTGAATCGACTCACTGACTCATAGCGCTCCAAACTGCTGAATCGACTCACTGATTCATAACGCTCTGAACCGCTGAATCGACTCACTGATTCATAATGCTTCGAAGCTTCATGAGGCCGTGTTTTGAAATCGTCATCTCTATATAAGTCGTTATTTAGGGTTTTTTTGCGCACAGAAACTATTCTCGTCTTCATAAAGTTATTGTAGAGCCGCTGTAGTGAGATGGACTTTGTAACTTTAGTCTTTAGTGTCTTTTAAGGGTCTTGAGAGTGTAAAGTTGAGCCAATGGAGGCCTTTCAGAGCATCAGATTTACACTAAAATATCTTCATTTGTGTCTGAAGATGAACGGAGGTCTGACGGGTGTCCAACCACATGAGGCTCAGTCATTAATGACACAATTTACATTTTTGGGTGAACTAACCCCTAATCAAATCTTCTTGATTCTTTGATCAATAAAAAGCGTTTATAGAGTTTGATCTTAGTTTCTGACGCGCGTCCCCTCACTCGATTCAGATTCTGAAGAAGTTCTTGTCTGTCTGTGTCACTAAGTCTAAAAATAATGGAGTGAGGCATGAGTGAGTCCAGGCCGGCGGGTTAATCTGGTCTCTGCGGTTTGTTTATCTGCCACAGGAACAGCATGTCACACACACACTTGGCTTCTAAGTCCTGTGCTTTTACGCATTTAACCAGACAATTTGTTGCAAAATAAACCCTTTTACCCCCGACTGAGTTTTGTAAACTCACCTCTGTGTGTCAGCAAAGCGTCGTCCAGAAACTCAGCACACGTGCGGAAGTAAGGAGAGATGTCTGCTTCTGGGAAATCATCCAGCTCGATGCCCATATAGCTGATGTTCATGCCCTGGTAGAACAGCTCTCCGGTGTAGACCCCCGTGCCATGACCCGCGTTCACTATATGAGTGATCCCGAGGCGCTTCAGACGGGCTTTATTCACCGCCACAGACCTGCAGCAGAGACCAGCAAACATGTCCATCAGTCATTCATTCATCATACATCATAACAGTGCATTTATCCATCATAACAGTGCATCTGTCCATCATAAAAGTGCATCTATCCATCATAAAACTGCATCTATCCATCATAAAAGTGCATCTATCCATCAAAAAAGTGCATCTATCCATCATAAAAGTGCATCTATCCATCATAAAAGTGCATATAAAAGTGCATCTGTCCATCATAAAAGTGCATCTATCCGTCATAAAAGTGCATCCATCATAAAAGTGCATCTGTCCATCATAAAAGTGCATCTATCGTCATAAAAGTGCATCTGTCCATCATAAAAGTGCATCTATCCATCATAAAAGTGCATCTGTCCATCATAAAAGTGCATCTGTCCATCATAAAAGTGCATCTGTCCATCATAAAAGTGCATTTATCCATCATAAAAGTGCATCTATCCGTCATAAAAGTGCATCTATCCATCATAAAAGTGCATCTATCCATCATAAAAGTGCATCTATCCGTCATAAAAGTGCATCTATCCATCATAAAAGTGCATCTATCCGTCATAAAAGTGCATCTGTCCGTCATAAAAGTGCATCTATCCATCATAAAAGTGCATCTGTCCGTCATAAAAGTGCATCTATCCATCATAAAAGTGCATCTATCATTCATAAAAGTGCATCTATCCATCATAAAAGTGCATCTATCCATCATAAAAGTGCATCCATCCATCATAAAAGTGCATCTATCCATCATAAAAGTGCATCAGTCCATCATAAAAGTGCATCTATCCGTCATAAAAGTGCATCTATCCATCATAAAAGTGCATCCATCCATCATAAAAGTGCATCTGTCCATCATAAAAGTGCATCTATCCGTCATAAAAGTGCATCTATCCATCATAAAAGTGCATCCATCCATCATAAAAGTGCATCTATCCGTCATAAAAGTGCATCTATCCGTCATAAAAGTGCATCTATCCATCATAAAAGTGCATCCATCCATAATAAAAGTGCATCTGTCCATCATAAAAGTGCATCTATCCGTCATAAAAGTGCATCTATCCATCATAAAAGTGCATCCATCCATCATAAAAGTGCATCTGTCCATCATAAAAGTGCATCTATCCATCATAAAAGTGCATCTGTCCATCATAAAAGTGCATCTGTCCATCATAAAAGTGCATCTATCCATCATAAAAGTGCATCTATCCATCATAAAAGTGCATCTATCCATCATAAAAGTGCATCTGTCCATCATAAAAGTGCATCTATCCATCATAAAAGTGCATCTGTCCATCATAAAAGTGCATCCATCCATCATAAAAGTGCATCTGTCCATCATAAAAGTGCATCTGTCCATCATAAAAGTGCATCTATCCGTCATAAAAGTGCATCTATCCATCATAAAAGTGCATCCATCCATCATAAAAGTGCATCCGTCCATCATAAAAGTGCATCTATCCATCATAAAAGTGCATCTGTCCATCATAAAAGTGCATCTATCCATCATAAAAGTGCATCTATCCATCATAAAAGTGCATCTATCCATCATAAAAGTGCATCTGTCCATCATAAAAGTGCATCTATCCATCATAAAAGTGCATCTGTCCATCATAAAAGTGCATCCATCCATCATAAAAGTGCATCTGTCCATCATAAAAGTGCATCTGTCCATCATAAAAGTGCATCTATCCGTCATAAAAGTGCATCTATCCATCATAAAAGTGCATCCATCCATCATAAAAGTGCATCCGTCCATCATAAAAGTGCATCTATCCATCATAAAAGTGCATCTGTCCATCATAAAAGTGCATCTATCCATCATAAAAGTGCATCTATCCATCATAAAAGTGCATCTGTCCATCATAAAAGTGCATCCAACTCCAACTTTGTTTCATGTTCCTGTAAAAACAAATGAGAGAATGAGTGTGTTTAGTGTGACGCACTTCTCTGCGATGTAGATGTTGGGCCAGACTTCATCCACGGGGTTGAATGGACTCTCCAGCCGGTCGTGGATCAGCGCTCTCTGGATGTCCAGCACACAGGGCGTGTTGTAGGGGCTGCGGTCGTCCATCATGTCCTTCACCCGGTTGTACAGATCCTCCACCATCAGCTGCTCGGCGGACTCCAGCAGGCTCTCAGGGGTCAGGGGCCGGGAGTCTCTGGACTTCAGCTCTGAGGAAAACCAGAGGAAAAACATTTCAATTCAAATGTATTTGTATGGCGCTTTTCACGATACATATCGTTTCAAAGCAGCTTCACAGAAAATGCATCTACAAAATTGATTTGTACATGTTATGCATTTCAGAAATGCACATTTACAAAGCACACAGCTTAGCTAACTATCTATTATTAATCAATATAATAACTATGGCACAGAAATAAGTGAAATAAGAAAACATGTTAATGAATAGGGTATACAGGTGCTGGTCATATAATTAGAATATCATCAAAAAGTTGATTTATTTCACTAATTCCATTCAAAAAGTGAAGATTGTATATTATATTCATTCATTACACACAGACTGATACATTTCACATATTTATTTATTTTAATTTTGATGATTATAACTGACAGCTAAGGAAAATCCCAAATTCAGTCTCAGAAAATTTGAATATTGTGAAAAGGTTGAATATTGAAGACACTCTAATCAGCTGATGAACTCTAAACACCTGCAAAGGCCTTTAAATGGTCTCTCAGTCTAGTTCTGTAGGCCACACAATCATGGGGAAGAAGCTGACCTGACAGCTGTCCAAAAGACGACCTTTGACCCCTTGCACAAGGAGGACAAGACACAAAAGGTCATTGCAGAAGAGGCTGGGTGTTCTCAGAGCTCTGTGTCCAAGCACATTAACAGAGAAGCGAAGGGAAGGAGAAGATGTGCTAGAAAAAAGTGTATGAGCAATAGGGATAACCGCACCCTGGAGAGGATTGAGAAACAAAACCCATTCAAAAATGTGGAGGAGATTCACAAAGAGTGGACTGGAGCTGGAGTCAGTGCTTCAAGAACCTCTACACACAGACGTATGACAGACATGGGTTTCAACTGTCGCACTCTTGACCAACAGACAGCGTCAGAAGCGTCTCGCCTGGGCTGAAGACAGACAGGACTGGAGCTGCTGAGTGGCCAGAGTTATGATCTCTGATTAAGTCAATCAGAGTCTGGAGGAAGAGAGGAGAGACACACAATCCACACTGCTGGAGCTCCAGTGTAAAGTTTCCACAGTCAGTGATGGTTTGGGGTGCCATGACATGCGCTGGTGTTGGCTCACTGGTTGCCCCGCCTCGCAACTTACAGGACCTAAAGGATCTGTTGCTAACATCTTGGTGCCGTATGTTATGCCTGATCGGTGAACATTTTTTCTGAAACATTTGAGTTGGATGTTCGTCTTTAAACTGAGAAACAAAATTGTTTCTCAGTTCTTCAGTGGTTCTTCAGTGGTTCTTCAGCGGTTCTTCAGTGGTTCTTCAGCGGTTCTTCAGTGGTTCTTCAGTGGTTCTTCAGCAGTTCTTCAGTGGTTCTTCAGCAGTTCTTCAGCAGTTCTTCAGTGGTTCTTCAGTGGTTCTTCAGAGTTTCTTCAGCAGTTCTTCAGCGGTTCTTCAGCGGTTCTTCAGCAGTTCTTCAGTGGTTCTTCAGCGGTTCTTCAGCGGGTCTTCAGCAGTTCTTCAGCGGTTCTTCAGTGGTTCTTCAGTGGTTCTTCAGCAGTTCTTCAGTGGTTCTTCAGCAGTTCTTCAGCAGTTCTTCAGTGGTTCTTCAGTGGTTCTTCAGAGTTTCTTCAGCAGTTCTTCAGCGGTTCTTCAGCGGTTCTTCAGCGGTTCTTAAGTGGTTCTTCAGAGGTTCTTCAGCGGTTCTTCAGCAGTTCTTCAGCAGTTCTTCAGTGGTTCTTCAGTGGTTCTTCAGTGGTTCTTCAGCGGTTCTTCAGCGGTTCTTCAGCAGTTCTTCAGTGGTTCTTCAGTGGTTCTTCAGTGGTTCTTCAGCAGTTCTTCAGTGGTTCTTCAGCAGTTCTTCAGCGGTTCTTCAGTGGTTCTTCAGAGTTTCTTCAGTGGTTCTTCAGTGGTTCTTCAGCAGTTCTTCAGCAGTTCTTCAGCGGTTCTTCAGTGGTTCTTCAGCGGTTCTTCAGCGGTTCTTCAGTGGTTCTTCAGCAGTTCTTCAGTGGTTCTTCAGAGGTTCTTTACCGGTTCTTTGACTAAGGTGCTATACACTCTAAAAAAAAGGCTCGTAATCATAGGGGAACCTTTTTTAGTGCTATATAGCACCAATTTTGGTGCTTCAGTGGTTCTTCAGTGGTTCTTCAGAGGTGCTATATAGCACCTTAGTCAAAGAACCGCTGAAGAACCTCTGAAGAACCGCTGAAGAACCTCTGAAGAACCGCTGAAGAACCACTGAAGCACCAAAATTGGTGCTATATAGCACTAAAAAAGGTTCCCCTATGATTACGAGCCAAGAACCATTTTTGGTGCAATATAGAACCTTTTTTTTTTAGAGTGTATAGCACCTCTGAAGAACCGCTGAAGAAGCACTGAAGCACCAAAATTGGTGCTATATAGCACTAAAAAAGGTTCCCCTATGATTACGAGCCAAGAACCAATTTTGGTTCCATATAGAACCTTTTTTTTTTAGAGTGTACAAAACACACAGACACAAAAATTATCAATTCAAAACCATATTTCCAAACTCGCTCATTGTCACTAAAGCATCTCTCACACTCCACCTCATTTAAAAAAAGGTGCATTATCACTTTGTTTCTCAATTTAAAGACGACTTTAAACTGGAGGTTAGATCAGTATGAACTGCATATAGTAATGAACATAATCTGATTATGATCTGTACTGTATGAAGCGCTGTAGAAATAAAGCTGGACTCTTGAGAGCTGAGCTGATGTGAATTGACCAGGCCCTGACCGTGTTATTATGGACTGCTGACCTTCACTGATGATCTTCTTGGCAGCGATGGCCGATGACAGATGGATGGGCTCCATGAAGATACTCTCTGCTTCTGAGCCCGAGATCATGGAGAACCGGTCCGATACGGTGGAGAAGCGATCGGACGTCATGGAGAAGCTGCGGGAGGTCAAACACACACATGACGTCAGGCCATATAGAGTGTGTGTATCAGACATGTAACAGTGTTTGAGCTGTATCATCAGTGCTGGTGTGTGTGTGTGTGTGTGTGTGTGTGTGTGTGTGTGTGCGTGTGTGTGTGTGTAAGTGTGTGTGTGTGTGTTAACCTGGGAGAAGGACAGCGCAAGTAATGCGCCTGAACGTCTTGAACACTCGCCGCTGCTTCTTCATCCTGACGAGGAACCGGCTGATCCTCCACAGAACCGCTCTCACCGGACGACGCCATCACACTACACACACACACACACACACACACACACACACACACACACACACACACACACACACACACACACACACACACACACACACACACACACACACACACACACACACACACACACACACACACACAGACAGAGAGAGAGAGAGAGAGAGAGAGGCAAGGGTTGGACTTTAAAGACCTTATCATTTACACCATTTTTCCAGACATTACAAAGCTAGTTTACACTCTAAAAAAAAAAGGTTCTATATAGCACCAAAAATGGTTCTTGGCTCGTAATCATAGGGGAACCTTTTTTAGTGATATATAGCACCAATTTTGGTGCTTCGTGGTTCTTCAGCAGTTCTTCAGTGGTTCTTCAGTGGTTCTTCAGCGGTTCTTCAGTGGTTCTTCAGCGGTTCTTCAGAGGTTCTTCAACGGTTCTTCAGCGGTTCTTCAGCGGTTCTTCAGAGGTTCTTCAGCGGTTCTTCAGCGGTTCTTCAGCGGTTCTTCAGCGGTTCTTCAGTGGTTCTTCAGCGGTTCTTCAGCGGTTCTTCAGAGGTTCTTCAGAGGTTCTTCAGTGGTTCTTCAGCGGTTCTTCGGCGGTTCTTCAGCGGTTCTTCAGAGGTTCTTCAGAGGTTCTTCAGTGGTTCTTCAGTGGTTCTTCAGAGGTTCTTCAGTGGTTCTTCAGTGGTTCTTCAGAGGTTCTTCAGCGGTTCTTCAGCGGTTCTTCAGCGGTTCTTCAGAGGTTCTTCAGCGGTTCTTCAGCGGTTCTTCAGCGGTTCTTCAGAGGTTCTTCAGAGGTTCTTCAGTGGTTCTTCAGTGGTTCTTCAGCGGTTCTTCAGAGGTTCTTCAGCGGTTCTTCAGCGGTTCTTCGGCGGTTCTTCGGCGGTTCTTCAGAGGTTCTTCGGCGGTTCTTCGGCGGTTCTTCAGTGGTTCTTCAGAGGTTCTTCAGTGGTTCTTTAGAGGTTCTTCAGCAGTTCTTCAGAGGTTCTTCAGAGGTTCTTCAGTGGTTCTTCAGCAGTTCTTCAGAGGTTCTTCAGAGGTTCTTCAGAGGTTCTTCAGAGGTTCTTTGACTAAGGTGCTATATAGAACCTCTGAAAAACCGCTGAAGAAGCACTGAAGCACCAAAATTGGTGCTATATAGCACTAAAAAAGGTTCCCCTATGATTACGAGCCAATAACCAATTTTGGAGCCATAAGGAAACTTTTTTTTTTTAGAGTGTACAAAACACACAGACACAAAAATTATCAATTCAAAACCATATTTCCAAACTCGCTCATTGTCACTAAAGCATCTCTCACACTCCACCTCATTTAAAAAAAGGTACATTATCAGTTTGTTTCTCAATAGCAACCCTAAATTCTACCAATGATTAAAAGAGAGACTCAAATCAACATCTTTCCCAGCATTTTTACATTGATTGCTGACTTGGCTTGGGCACACACTGCTCTCGCCACGACTGTTTGTACTTACACAAGAAAATAAGAAGGTTTTTTTTGTAAAAGAATATCCCAATTTCATCGTTTTTCCAGAAGTGGAACCAGCCTTGAACACTCACAAAATGAAATACAGTATCATAAGCCTGACAGAAAGAACATTCGGGTAAAACCAAATCATTAAATGTAAAAGTGTTTGTAGCCGCGCACTGTGAAATATTCTGCACTGTAAGTCTCCACATCTGTTTGGGAATATGAGGATTGTACACCAGTATTGTGAGATTGTGGTCCAGTGGGTTAAACCATGGAACTGATATGCAGAAGGTTGCTGGTTCGATCCCAGCGGTCACCACCAGTGTCCTTGAGCAAGGCACGTTGCTCCAGGGGGATTGTCCCTGTAATAAGGCCACTGTAAGTCGCTTTGGATAAAAGTGTCTACCAAATGCGTAAATGTACACCAGCCTCCACGAGGGAGTCACATCTCGAAGTCCTCCATTTAGTATATTTAGTATCTATCCTCTCCTTCAACTGCCCAAAGTGTGCCAATTTATATCATTTGAGTTCCTAATTATCAGAGTTACGTCGTCTGCATATGCTATAAGTTACTTGGGGAACTTCAGGGCAGCCATAAACACCAAAACCACACCGTCTTTACCTCAGTAGAGACAGCAGAGAGCAAACCTGACAGAGGACAGCCCTGACTGATTCCTCAGATTCCAGACAGACAGACGGACAGACAGACAGACAGACGGACGGACACACAGACAGACAGACAGAGAGAGAGACAGACAGACAGACAGACAGACGGACGGACACACAGACAGACAGACAGACAGACAGATGGACAGACAGACGGACGGACACACAGACAGACAGACAGACAGACAGACGGACGGACGGACGGACACACAGACAGACAGACAGACAGACAGACGGACGGACGGACGGACGGACGGACACACAGACAGACAGACGGACAGACGGACACACAGACAGACAGACAGACAGACAGACAGACAGACAGACAGACAGACAGACGGACAGACAGACAGACGGACGGACACACAGACAGACAGACAGACAGACAGACAGACAGACGGACGGACGGACGGACATCATTAAAAAAGGCTCAATAGAGATAGCATAGAGGACACCCTTGTCTTATTCCTCTTATTCAGGACGGATGGACAGACAGACAGACAGACAGACAGACAGACAGACAGACGGACGGACAGCCAGACAGACAGACAGCCAGACAGACAGACAGACAGACAGACAGACAGACAGACAGACGGACGGACGGACAGCCAGCCAGACAGACAGACAGATAGACGGACGGACGGACAGCCAGACAGACAGACAGACAGACAGACAGACGGACGGACAGCCAGACAGACAGATGGACTGACGGACAGACAGACAGACAGACAGACAGACAGACAGACAGACAGACGGACAGCCAGCCAGACAGACAGACAGACAGACAGATAGACGGACGGACGGACAGCCAGCCAGCCAGACAGACAGACAGACAGACAGACAGACAGACGGACGGACAGCCAGACAGACAGACGGACTGACGGACAGACAGCCAGACGGACAGCCAGCCAGCCAGACAGACAGACAGACAGACAGACAGACAGACGGACAGACAGACAGACAGACAGATGGACAGACAGACAGACAGACATCCTTAAAAAAGTCTCAGAAGAGATAGCACAGAGTAAACCTGACAGAGAACACCCCTGATTTATTTCTCAGATTCCGGACGAACAGACAGACAGACGGACAGACAGACAGATGGACAGACAGACAGACATACAGACAGACATCCTTAAAAAAGGCTCAGTAGAGATAGCACAGATTAAACCTGACAGAGAACACAATGACTTATTTCTCATATTCCGGACGGGCAGACAGACAGACAGACAGACGGACGTACAGCCAGACAGACGGATGGACGGACGGACAGACAGACAGACGGACGGACAGCCAGACAGACAGACGGATGGATGGACGGACAGATAGATGGACAGACAGACAGACATACAGACAGACATCCTTAAAAAAGGCTCAGTAGAGATAGCACAGAGTAAACCTGACAGAGAACACCCCTGATTATTTCTCAGATTCCGGACAAACAGACAGACAGACAAACAGACAGACGGACGGACGGACAAACATCATTAAAAAAGGCTCAATAGAGATAGCAT
>NC_137099.1:601070-616070 GCF_949357685.1 Gobio gobio | reverse complement strand
GGGTCACAGAGCGGGGTCAGCACATGCTGAGGGTCAGAGAGCGGGGTCAGCTCATGCTGAGGGTCACAGAGCAGGGTCAGCACATGCTGAGGGTCACAGAGCGGGGTCAGCGCATGCTGAGGGTCACAGAGCGGGGTCAGCTCATGCTGAGGGCCACAGAGCGGGGTCAGCTCATGCTGAGGGTCACAGAGCGGGGTCAGCTCATGCTGAGGGTCACAGAGCGGGGTCAGCTCATGCTGAGGGTCACAGAGCAGGGTCAGCACATGCTGAGGGTCACAGAGCGGGGTCAGCACATGCTGAGGGTCACAGAGCGGGGTCAGCTCATGCTGAGGGCCACAGAGCGGGGTCAGCTCATGCTGAGGGTCACAGAGCGGGGGTCAGCTCATGCTGAGGGTCACAGAGCAGGGTCAGCACATGCTGAGGGTCACAGAGCGGGGGTCAGCTCATGCTGAGGGTCACAGAGCGGGGTCAGCACATGCTGAGGGTCACAGAGCGGGGTCAGCCCATGCTGAGGGTCACAGAGCGGGGTCAGCACATGCTGAGGGTCACAGAGCGGGGTCAGCACATGCTGAGGGTCACAGAGCGGGGTCAGCTCATGCTGAGGGCCACAGAGCGGGGTCAGCTCATGCTGAGGGCCACAGAGCGGGGTCAGCACATGCTGAGGGTCACAGAGCAGGGTCAGCACATGCTGAGGGTCACAGAGCGGGGTCAGCTCATGCTGAGGGCCACAGAGCGGGGTCAGCACATGCTGAGGGTCACAGAGCGGGGTCAGCACATGCTGAGGGTCACAGAGCAGGGTCAGCACATGCTGAGGGTCACAGAGCAGGGTCAGCACATGCTGAGGGTCACAGAGCGGGATCAGCACATGCTGAGGGTCACAGAGCGGGGTCAGCACATGCTGAGGGTCACAGAGCGGGGTCAGCTCATGCTGAGGGTCACAGAGCGGGGTCAGCTCATGCTGAGGGTCACAGAGCGGGGTCAGCACATGCTGAGGGTCACAGAGCGGGGTCAGCACATGCTGAGGGTCACAGAGCGGGGTCAGTGTATGCTGAGGGTCACAGAGCTGGGTCAGCGTATGCTGAGGGTCACAGAGCGGGGTCAGCTCTTGCTGAGGGTCACAGAGCGGGGTCAGCGCATGCTGAGGGTCACAGAGCGGGGTCAGCTCATGCTGAGGGTCACAGAGCGGGGTCAGCGTATGCTGAGGGTCACAGAGCGGGGTCAGCGCATGCTGAGGGTCACAGAGCGGGGTCAGTGTATGCTGAGGATCACAGAGCGGGGTCAGCGCATGCTGAGGGCCACAGAGCAGGGTCAGCGCATGCTGAGGGCCACAGAGCAGGGTCAGCGCATGCTGAGGGCCACAGAGCAGGGTCAGCGCATGCTGAGGGTCACAGAGCGGGGTCAGCGTATGCTGAGGGTCACAGAGCGGGGTCAGCGCATGCTGAGGGTCACAGAGCGGGGTCAGCTCATGCTGAGGGTCACAGAGCGGGGTCAGCTCATGCTGAGGGTCACAGAGCGGGGTCAGCGCATGCTGAGGGTCACAGAGCAGGGTCAGCACATGCTGAGGGTCACAGAGCAGGGTCAGCTCATGCTGAGGGTCACAGAGCGGGGTCAGCTCATGCTGAGGGTCACAGAGCAGGGTCAGCTCATGCTGAGGGTCTCAGAGCGGGGTCAGCTCATGCTGAGGGTCACAGAGCGGGGTCAGCTCATGCTGAGGGTCACAGAGCGGGGTCAGCTCATGCTGAGGGTCACAGAGCAGGGTCAGCACATGCTGAGGGTCACAGAGCGGGGTCAGCTCATGCTGAGGGTCACAGAGCGGGGTCAGCTCATGCTGAGGGTCTCAGAGCGGGGTCAGCTCATGCTGAGGGTCACAGAGCGGGGTCAGCTCATGCTGAGGGTCACAGAGCGGGGTCAGCTCATGCTGAGGGTCACAGAGCAGGGTCAGCTCATGCTGAGGGTCACAGAGCAGGGTCAGCTCATGCTGAGGGTCACAGACAGTTTGGGGACGGCCCCTTCCTTTCCCAGCATGACTGCGCTCCAGTGCACAAAGCGTCGCTCCATAAAGACATGGAGGAGCGAATTTGGTGTGGAGGAACTTTGGGAAAACCTTTGGGATGAATCCGAGCGCTGATGTTCCTCCGATGGCGTTACTGTGAAAACTCCCTTTGGAAGCTATAATATTAAGAATGATGCGTAAACCACAATAATCCCATCACACACACACACACTCTTTCGGCTCACGGCTTTATTTGACCACATGGGACTGTGATTTTCCCACAGATGACAGTTTACAGAATAAAGCACAAAAATAATCTAATGTACAAAAACATATTATAGTGCGAATATATACGACACATTTATTACTGAAGAAATCTCTGTGAACGTTTCTAATGTGTTTCTGTCATTCATCTGCAGGTCTAACAGTGTTCTAGAGCGGATTTACAACAACAGGAGAACCTGCACGATTAAAGGCACAGACACACACACACACACACACACACACACACACACACGACAAACAGCGACAAGAAATAATGACCCATAACCAAGAGGACATGAAACACGAACTGAACACACAGAAAGAGAAACAGTGTTGAACAAATAACACAGTGCTTCAGTCTTTCTAATGCACACACACACACACACACACACACACACACACACACACACACACACACACACACACACACACACACACACACACTCACACTCACACTCACACTCACACTCACACTCACACTCACACTCACTCACACTCACTCACACTCATTATAGTAGCATTAATATTAATCTCTATATGACACTATTATCACATGAAACTGTATCAAGAACAAACATATAAAAATAAAACAGGCATTTGTTGATCGGAGTGTGTTTTATACGCCACTCTTCAGGAAAGGCTACAAAAGTCATTTATAGCTGTTGAACCTGCAGAAAAATATTTGCAACTTTTGTGTTTAAAAACGAGTAAAACCCTGATGTGTGTGTGTGTGTGTGTGTGTGTGTGATTTCATGTTCTAGCAAGAAACATGAATCAAACCTGACCAAAGAAAAAGTACATTAAAGACATCAGAGATGAGCGGCTGTGGACGAAGCTGCTGCTCACACACCTGTGGGGTTCAAACTCTAAATCTGGAGTGTGTGTCTGTGTGTGTGTGTGTGTGTGTGTGTCTTTATGTGTGTGCGTGTGTATGTGTCTGTATGAGTGTGTGTTTGTGTGTCTTTATGTGTGTGTGTGTGTGTCTGTATGTGTGTGTGTCTGTATGAGTGTGTGTTTGTGTGTCTTTATGTGTGTGTGTGTCTGTATGTGTGTGTGTGTGTGTGTGTGATCATTATAATGTTATTGTGTCGTCTGGCTCATCATCATTACATCATCAAACTTCTTTATAACTCATTTTCATCCTGACGGGCCGCAGAAACGCATCTCTGATCTCCAGATGGCACAGTCTCAGTCCTCATGTGTTCGCGCGGCTCTTAGCGTGTGTTTAGCGTGTGTTTAGCGTGTGTTTAGCGTGTGTTTAGCATGTGTTTAGCGTGTGTTTAGTGTGTGTTTAGCGTGCGTTTAGCGTGTGTTTAGCGTGTGTTTAGCGTGTGTTTAGCGTGTGTTTAGTTTGTGTTTAGCGTGCGTTTAGCGTGTGTTTAGTGTGTGTTTAGTGTGTGTTTAGCGTGTGTTTGTCCTCATGGCTGTTTGTTAACAAAAAGCATCCACATGTACAG
Organism: Gobio gobio; assembly: GCF_949357685.1. Taxonomy (NCBI): domain Eukaryota; kingdom Metazoa; phylum Chordata; class Actinopteri; order Cypriniformes; family Gobionidae; genus Gobio; species Gobio gobio. The sequence goes on along the minus strand of NC_137099.1, from coordinate 612,356 downwards.
TAGAAGGTGATTATTACCCAGAATCACAGTGAATCGCTGGATGACAAGAGCTTCAGTTCTCCCATCGGTCACACACACACACACACACACACACACACACACACACACACACACACACACACACACACACACACACACACACACACACACACACACACACACACACACACACACACACACACACACACACACACACACACACACACACACACACACACACACACACTCCTGCATCACATGATTATTAGGATCTGAGTGTGTGTGTGTGTGTGTGTGTGTTGCTCCAGATGGTTTCCTGAAATCTGACAACAGCGAGTTTGGCTTGTGAGAATCTACTGATAAACCTTGAGTTCAGCTGCTGGTCATGAGTGTGTGTGAGTGTGTGAGTGAGTGAGTGAGTGAGTGAGTGTGTGTGTGTGTGTGTGTGTGTGTGTTTGTTACAGTGCTCTGACAGTGTTTGTGTAGTTTGCTTTACAATGATTAGAAAAGTGAAAGTGAAGTCCCGCTGGTCTTTTCTTCTCTGTTCGCCGTATATCCAGTGAAACGCTTCAGGAACAAGAACAAATGTAGGGCGGGGCTTGACGCTCAGACTGCATCAGTAGTGAACTGTGTGTGTGTGTGTGTGTGTGTGTGTGTGATTGTACGTCGCATCTCTGTCCTGAGTGTCTGCTGATTGGCTCAGTCTGAGGAGTGAGGTAGTAAAGGTGTGGCAGCTTCGCTCGGGTCGGCCTCCATCTGCTTCTCCAACAGCGCCACCAGCTGGCCGCTCTTGCCCTCTTTGCCCTGGGCATAGGGCGTGTTCTTCAGCATGGGCACGCAGGGCACCAGATGCATCTGCCCGCTGGCCGTCACGCCAGTCACACACGTGTAGAAGTCATGTGACGCCGGCTGCGCGGGGGCGGAGTTTAGAATCATGCTGTAGTCCATGCCTGGGACAGATGTGAGCTCTGGGTGGGCGGGGTCTGGAGGGGGCGTGGCTCCCGCGCAGGAGGGGGCGGGGCCACTGTGGCAGTATGGGCTGCAGCTCGTCTGAAGGGTCAGCTGACCCCCGGGGCCGTCCTCTGGTTTACAGGGCGAAGGGGAGATGTTGGCAACCGCAGCCGGACACGCGTCCACACTCACCGGATACCACATCTCCATCGAGCTCTGCGGAGACTTATAGCCATGAAAACTGGAGAAATGATGATTGATCTCGTCCATCTTCCCGTTCTGCAGACAAAGGGATGGAACAACAGAAGGTAAAGCAGATGTATAAAGTCAGAATTGTGTGTATAAAGTCAGAATTGAATTGTGTGTAAAAGTCAGAATTGTGTGTATAAAGTCAGAATTGTGTGTATAAAGTCAGAATTTTGTGAAAGTCAGATTTGAATTGTGTGTATAAAGTCAGAATTGTGTGATATAAAGCCAGAATTGTGTGTACAAAGTCAGAATTGTGTGATATAAAGTCAGAATTGTGTGTATAAAGTCAGAATTTTGTGATAGTCAGATTTGAATTGTATGTATAAAGTCAGAATTGTGTGTATAAAGTCAGAATTGCGTGTATAATTGTGTGTATAAAGTCAGAATTGAATTGTGTGTATAAAGTCAGAATTGTGTGATATAAAGTCAGAATTGTGTGTATAAAGTCAGAATTGTGTGTATAAAGTCAGAATTGAATTGTGTGTATAATGTCAGAATTGAATTGTGTGTATAAAGTCAGAATTGTGTGATATAAAGTCAGAATTGTGTGTATAAAGTCAGAATTGTGTGTATAAAGTCATAATTGAATTGTGTGTATAAAGTCCGAATTGTGTGTATAAAGTCCGAATTGTGTGTATAAAGTCCGAATTGTGTGATAATCAGATTTGAATTGTGTGTATAAAGTCAGAATTGTGTGTATAAAGTCATAATTGAATTGTGTGTATAAAGTCAGAATTGTGTGTATAAAGTCAGAATTGTGTGTATAAAGTCAGAATTATGTGATATAAAGTCAGAATTGTGTGTATAAAGTCAGAATTGTGTGTATAAAGTCAGAATTGTGTGATAGTCAGATTTGAACTGTGTGTATAAAGTCAGAATTGCGTGTATAAAGTTAGAATTGTGTGTATAAAGTCAGAATTGAATTGTGTGTATAAAGTCAGAATTGAATTGTGTGTAAAAGTCAGAATTGTGTGTATAAAGTCAGAATTGTGTGTATAAAGTCAGAATTGAATTGTGTGTAAAGTCAGAATTGTGTGATATAAAGTCAGAATTGAATTGTGTGTAAAAGTCAGAATTGTGTGTATAAAGTCAGAATTGTGTGTATAAAGTCCGAATTGTGTGATATAAAGTTAGAATTGTGTGATATAAAGTTAGAATTGTGTGTAAAAGTCAGAATTGTGTGTATAAAGTCCGAATTGTGTGATATAAAGTTAGAATTGTGTGATATAAAGTTAGAATTGAATTGTGTGTAAAAGTCAGAATTGTGTGTATAAAGTCAGAATTGTGTATAAAGTCAAAAAAAGGAAAAGAAGGGAAAAAAGAAAAGAAAAAAAGCCTTTTTGACAATGACTTGTATTTATAAATAGCCCCTTTCTTTTTTTTTCTTTTTTTTTTTTACATTTTTGTTTTGTTTGCTTGTTTGTTTATAAAAACCATTACGCCTATGGAAAGTCCCCATAAAACATGAAAACCCAACGTGTGTGTGTGTGTGTGTGTGTGTGTGTGTGTGTGTGTGTGTGTGTGTGTGTGTGTGTGTGTGTGTGTGTGTGTGTGTGTGTGTGTGTGTGTGTGTGTGTGTGTGTGTGTGTGTGAGACAGCGAGACCTTCAGCAGAACCGGTTCAAGCCCTCGGATCCGCGGTTTGGGAATCGGCGGCAGGAGGAACGCTTTGATTCTGCAGGAAAACACAAACAGAGAAAGACTTTTTCTTTAGTAATGAATTAATCGTTTCTATTTCTTATGTATTATTTATGTTTTTTAATGTGTATTAGTTCATGCACATGGTGTTCCTCAAAGCCAAGAGGAGAACCACGACTGTGGAGGATTGTTTCTGCCACAGAATAAAGAATAAAAAAGGTAATGGCGACTTTTATCTCAAAATAATTTTCTTGTATTTGTGAGTTTCTCTACAGTCCTGAACTCTATCACATCACTCTCTCTTGGGCACAGCTGATTGGTTCCTGCTGTATCAGTAGCCAATGAGCTTGCTGCTCAAGCTTCCAGCACCCTCCCCCTTCCCCAGCTCCACCTGCTATATCGTACAGCAGATCTTATACATTTTATAGATAAAAAGTTGCAACTACTTTTATTTGTTCATTCTGTGGAGGAAACAAGCTTCCATTGGTCTTCCCTCAAAATAAGAGAGATGTGGCGATGGTGTGTAACCGTGACAGAACATGTGCTTGTGTTACTCGAGGACACACATCTGCAGATCAGTGTGTGTGTGTGTGTGTGTGTGTGTGCTGTAAGCAGAGCTGTGGCTTCATGACGTCACTGACCTCTTTCCTCGAGGAATGAACCCAAAGCCGATGATGAGGAAGGCCAGGACGCCGAGGCTGGTCACCAGGATGAAGGCCAACATGTGATCTGACAGACAGACATTCAGAGCATGAGCTGTGTGAGACAGAGTGTGAGTGTGTGTGTGTGTGTGTGTGTGTATGTGTGTGTGTGTGTGTGTGTGTGTGTGTGTGTGTGTGTGTGTGTGTGTGTGTGTGTGTGTGTGTGTGTGTGTGTGTGTGTGTGAGCATACCGGACAGAGTTCTGCTGTTGATGCTGATGTGGATGGACTCGCTCCATGAGCTCCAGTGTTTGCTGTTGACGGAGCGACACCGGACCATGAACTCATACGTTCCTCTTTGCAGTTCGAACAGCTCCACACAAGGCTCCCGCAGACGCTCCTTCACCTACAGACACACACACACACACACACACACACACACACACACCCTAAATCCTCCTTTAATCTACTTTTGTTTGTCATTTCTGGATTTGTTAGGGAATACTTTACAATACGGCTGCACGGATGCACAGATGATCAGGAGTAAATGAAGGACTCATGAGGAACTGAATCATTTATCAAATTAAAGCTGTATTTCCAACAGTATATAAGCCCCCCTGGAAATGAGGACTGGAGAGAGACACTCTGGGACTCGTGGACGCAGAGAGGAACTGCTTATGAAACCAACGAATGTGAAAAGAGAGTTTTGATTATTGTTTTATGTTTTGTGCGATGTGCACACAGTTTGGATACTGATTTAAAGAGGAAATAAAAGAGCACTTACGAGTCCCAGAAAGCCGACCCCTTGTCTTCTTCCTTATCCATTTACGAACTTTGTTACATGAGTGTTTAAAGGGTTAGTTCACCCAAAACTGTAAATTGTGTCATTAATGACTGAGCCTCATGTGGTTGGACACCCGTCAGACCTCCGTTCATCTTCAGACACAAATGAAGATATTTTAGTGTAAATCTGATGCTCTGAAAGGCCTCCATTGGCTCAACTTTACACTCTCAAGACCCTTAAAAGACACTAAAGACTAAAGTTACAAAGTCCATCTCACTACAGCGGCTCTACAATAACTTTATGAAGACCAGAATAGTTTCTGTGCGCAAAAAAACCCTAAATAACACCTTTATCCAGCTTGTTCTTGTCTTCCGTGTGTCTCCACGACACATGTGTGAGAATATGAGCAGATCCGGCGTTCGGACACATGACCCAGAAGAGATTTGTTTACGAGCAGAGGAAGACGCGCGTATCTCAACTGTTGAATTCTACATTGATCGTGCTTTAGGTCTTATTGCTACTGACCTATAAGGCCCTAAATGGTTTAGCTCCAGTGTATTTAACTGATCTTTTATCGCCCTACAATCCATCGCGCTCTTTAAGATCACTAAACTCGAGGCTTCTGGTCATTCCTAGGATATCTAAGTCCACTAAAGGAGGGAGGGCATTTTCACATTTAGCTCCTAAACTCTGGAATAGTCTTCTTGATAATGTTCGAGGTTCAGACTCGCTGTCCCAGTTTAAAACTAGATTAAAGACGCATCTCTTTAGCCAAGCATTCACATTATAATTATCCTTTTATACTACAGTTAAATCGGATCAAAAGCATTAATATAATATTCTGAACAGCAGCTATGCTAATCATTTCCCATCTGCTTTTCTGTTGTCATCTCGGGACACTAGTCCTGAGGTAAATAGTTCGTCAGCTCCAGTTTGTATCAGCCTCTCATGGAGACTTCAGATGCCCCGACACCTGTGATGAGACGACTCGACGCCTGTGAAGAGACGACTCGACGCCTGTGAAGAGACGACTCAACGCCAGCGTTGTTATGGCCTAAATTAATACACGATTGATTAACTTTTTCGAACATTATTCTTTAACATTGTCTTTCTAACCTTTTGACTGTACATCTATGAAATGCACTTTCTGTAAAGCTGCTTTGAAACAATGTGTATTGTGAAAAGCGCTATACAAATAAATTTGAATTGAATTGAATTGAATTGAATAGGTCTCGGCGTAGTTCTCAAAATGGGGCTAAAGTGGCATTTCATGGATTCCCGAACGCCGGATCTGCTCATATTCTCACGCATGCGTCGTGGAGGCACACACGGAAGACAAGAAGAGGTTGAATAAAGTCGTTATTTTGATTTTTTTTTGCACACAAAAACTACTGTCGTCGCATCGTAAAATTATTGTAGAGTCACTGTGGTGAGATGGACTTTGTAACGACGTTTTTAGTGCCTTTTATGGGTCTTGTGAGTGTAAATGTACTGAATGCCAATGGAGGCCAATCTGAAGCCTTTCTCAGCATCAGCTTTACACTAAAATATCTTCATTTGTGTCTGAAGATGAACGGAGGTCTGACGGGTGTCCAACCACATGAGGGTGAGGAATTAATGACACAATTTACAGTTTTGGATGAACTAACCCTTTAAGCGTTTAAATTACACCAGATGTGTGTGTGTGTGTGTGTGTGTGTGTGTATCAGTACAGTGTTCCAGCTGTTGGCATGAGGGCCGTACCTTCCAGGAGTCGGGCTGAGCGAGGTTTCTGTAGCGTAGCTCGTACAGGAGCGTAATCCATCCCTCATGCACCTGAGGCGCGATCGGATACATCCAGGACAGCAGGACGGAGTGACAGGACCCAGAGCGGCTGTCGTTCAGCAGGACGTAGGACAGGTTAAAGGGCGGGTCGGTCTCCACTGGGGGGCAAAAACACCAGTGATGATACAGCTGTAGAGTTCAGTAATGTTTCCCGTGTCAGTGTGTGTGAGGTGTGTGTGAGGTGTGTGTGAGGCATCACCTATATCGGCCACGTCCAGGCAGTGTCTGTGTGAGGTCAGCGTCCCCGAGGCCGTGTGCGCGGTCACTCTCATGCAGTATATCTGCCAGACCTGTGTGTGTTTGGTGTTGAAGAAGCAGCTGTGGATGCCTCCGCTCAGGTAATCGGGACAGTCCCGAGGAGCGCCATCGCTGCCAACATCACACAAGCGTTACTATTACCCCTTTTCCACCAATACCCCTTTTCCACCAAGGCAGTGCTAGAGCTAATTCAGAACCAGAGCTAGTCCCAGTTCATAGTTGGTTCGACTGTGGAGCTTCTAAGAACCGTTTGCTTTTCCACCTGCTAAGAGCCACAACAGAGCCGGTCTTACGTCACTGTATACGCTCATCTCTCTCAGCAACGCTAGCGAGGACAGTGTTGCCAAGTCCGTGGATTTGCCGCGGGCTGTTTTTCATGTCCGCGGGATGAAGCGACCCCAATTATGTGATATTTAGCCCCGGGAATGCGAATTTAAGTAGGTAACCTTGCCAAAAAATGTGATTTTTACCGGGGAAGCCCCCCTGAAACGCGATTGGGCTTGTTTTGAGTAGCAATTGGGCAGGTTTTGTTGTGAAAACCTGGCAACCCTGGGCAGCGGAAACACACACACACCAGGCTTGTTTGAGATGCATCGGCACTGCGCAGACCGATCCACGTATAATATTTAAAAAAAACGCATGAGTGAATCAAAAGCATAAGGAGTCATATGCTCTCGCTGGACTCGGTCTCGCTGGATCGGTCTCTGCACAGCACCGCTGCGAACAAGCCTTCCATCAACAATGCAAACGTTGCGTTACTATTGATGCTCATGGCTTTACGATCCTACATCGGCATCAAAACACAACGCAAACACAGCGAATCCAACGCATTCATGCAGTTCGCCGTAATTTGTATAGAGGGAGATTACAAACGAGCAGCAGCTGTTAGCTCCATTAGCTGCTATTTCAACAATGGCGGATCTCAGTGTGTGTTGGTCTTGTTGACTCCGCCCCCAGTGCCTGACGGAATCGGGTCTTACTTCTAGCCCTGTTCTAGCCCAGCAATGTTCTGGTGCTACTTAAGAACCACTTTTCCTGGCTCTGAGCTGGGCTTTGGGTGTGGAAACACAAAGAACCGATTTGAAACTAGGCTCTGGCTCCGATCTAGCTCTAGCTCTGCTTTGGTGGAAAAGGGGTATATGAGCAGCGTTATCAACTCTACATGAGCGTCAGCTGACCAGCGCCCGCCTCACCCTATGCTGTACTGGAGTGTGTAGGTCACGTTATCCTGACCGACGATGGGACGCCACCAGCAGGTGAAGTCCTCCATGCTGAGCGATCGGCAGCTGTAAATATACGGCCGTGTGCCATCTGCAACACAACAAACACATGCTGAAGATCTCACAACAAACCCAAGCTTCTTTACACTGAAGGACAAAATGTTCACTTGCTGCCTAATATATCCCACCCACTAACAGGAGATGAAGAGATCATCAATGTTATTCGCTTCACTGGTCATAATGTTATGCCTGATGATGCATTCACACCAAACGCGAATAGAGCGCCTGGCGCGAGTGATTTCAATGTTAAGTCAATGGAAAGGCGCGTTGACGCGCGTCTGGAGGTCACGCGGCGCGCGAAGGACGCGAATCCGCCTCATTCGCGCGTCCAGTTTGCGTGAATGACGCGAACTGGACGTGAATTGAGCGTCTTGCGCGATACGCGTGAATGGTGCTTTTGTGCATTCACGCGTTTGAAGCGAATTCGCGTCTGACGCCCGAGTTGAAAAATGTGAACTTTGTCGCCAATTCGCGCCGCGTTAACCAATCAGGAGCCTGCTCGCTGCGGTCACGTGGTAAAGTGACGTAATGAGAAACCCTGCATAATTTAAAAATAGTACTATTGTGTCACAAAATGTAGTTATAAGACTTTTTCAGGTGAGAATGTAGTTGTTTAAAGCTCAAATCTGTGGTTTATTTATAAAGAGAGCGCCGATTTATAAAAAATAATCTTGTGTTTTTGGAGTTGTGAGATCCAGGCGATCAGCGGCGATCAGCGCTCATTAACCCCGGCGAGAGCAGCCCATTGACTACCACACTCTACAAAATGCTGGGTTAAAAACAACACAAGTTGGGTTGAAAATGGACTATCCCAGCGATTGGGTTGTTTTAAGCAAACATTTAACCCAACCGCTGGGTTAAAACAACCCATTCACTGGGTTAAAACAACCCAATTGCTGGGATAGTCCATTTTCAACCCAACTTGGGTTGTTTTTAACCCAGCATTTTTTAGAGTGTGGTAGGGGAAAAAATACTATGGTAGTCAATGGTTGATCTCTCTGCTTGGTTACAAACATTCTTCTAAATATCTTCTTTTGTGTTCAGCAGAACAAAGAAACTCATACAGGTTTGGAACATCATGAGGGAGAGCAAATGATGACAGAACTTTCATTTTTGGGTGAACTGTCCCTTTAACCAAACCTCTTTCCAGAAACCTTGGCACTGTTGTATATTATCAGTATATGATTTTCTAATTTACATTAGAGGTAATTTAACTGATGCTAGGTAATAACAAATAATCTTTTGTTATTTGTTTGATGCATAATAAGGTTCTTCACCTTAGTTTCAGAGAAACATCAGTTTATCTTTCCATACGATACCGCAACTCTTCCATAGCCACACTGTATCTTATGCACTTTATTCCTTTATCATTCATTGTATTCATTTAGTAGTTGTGTTCGTTATTCTTGTTTATCTTTTGTTAATAAAATCTGTATTATTACAGTTGTGTCTTACTTGTGCTGATAATACAGGCTCTAAAAGTTAGAAATCTCTCGAATCTTTCAGATAAATCAGCTGACTAACTCTCCCCACTTTACATTCAATCTAAAACGATGTGTGTAAAATCACTACATGATTGGCGAAATTATTACAACAATGTATTTAACGTCATGTGACGCTGATAGTGGGTGGAGTCAGAGCCGTGTGTGAGTTTGATTGACACATTGATATCTCCTGCGTGAAGATGAACTCTCTTCATCATCAGATCACACGCGTGTTCATCGACTGACGCTAACTCCACACAACACACACTCCGTTAAGCAGTTTTCAAAGGCATCCGTCCGTTTGAGATTATGACATGTGGGCTAATGCTAGCAGCTATGCTAATCTGATTGATCCGCTACGCATTCCTGCGGGACAGACACAGAGAGAGCTGTTGAATAAAATGAGCAGTTAAAGCGGCTCAAGGGTTCAGCAGAGTTTATACAGTTCACAACCACTGGAGCTGACGCTTTACACAACACTATTACAGCAGCGCAACAACAACTGTGTGTGTGTGTGTGTGTGTGTGTGTGTGTGTGTGTGTGTGTGTGTGTGTGTGTGTGAAGCCGTTACAGTGGATCTGACGGTTATTAACAACAACTGAGAATATATGATTATTATCAAACACACAGAAACTGAAGCAGAAGAAATTAGACCCAAATAGATATGAAGCCCTCGTGACAGAGATCACACACACACACACACTCACACACACAAACTCAAACTCGAACACACACTCACCCTCGAACACACACTCACCCTCGAACACACACACACACACACACACACACACACACACACACACACACACACACACACACACACACACACACACACACACACACACACTCACCCTCAAACACACACACTCGAACACACACACTCAACACACACACACACACACACACACACACACACACACACACACACACACACACACACACACACACACACACACACACACACACACACACACACACTCACACACTCCTCAGAACAACAGACCAGTCTGAGCACTAAACATGAAGATTCAGCTTCACATGTTCAACTCCAGTTATTGCTGGTCTTCTAGTGTATCGAGTGAAGCGCTTCACAAACAAGAACAAATGTAGGGGCGGGGCTTGAGTGTGTTTGTGGGGAATTGATTGGATGGTTGTGGTTTGCTATTGGCTGAGCTCATGTGAGTGACAGGTGGCAGAATTATTTAGATCCTCTTAATGTTTTTTGTCATAATTATGACTCTTAATGTAATATTCTCAATTTCACTATAAGTTTTTGTCATAATTTGACTTTTTATCCCATAATTCTCACTTTTGATGTAATATTTACATTTTGTATGACTTTTTATTTATTAATTTTTTTGTAACGTTTATGTTTTTTATGGCATAATGTCGACTTTTATATCATAATTATGACTTAATCTCAATTTCATTGCAAATTTTTGTCATATTTGACTTTTTATCCCATAATTCTCACTTTTTATGTAATATTTACGTTTTGTATGTCATAACTATGAATTAGCTTTTCACTTAGTATGTCATAATTATGTTTTTTATGTCATAATGTCGACTTTTATGACTTTATATAATTCATGTTTTTTTATTTCATAATTATGACTTCTTATTTATGACTTTTTATGGCATAATGTCAACTTTTATGTCATAATTATGTTTTTTAATGTCATAATGTTGACTTAATCTCAATTTTATTAAAAAATGTTGTCATATTTTGACTTTTTATCCTATAATTCTCACTTTTGATGTCATATTTACATTTTGTATGTCATAATTATGAAACAGCTTGTCACTTAGTATGTCATAATTATGTTTTTTTATGTCATAATGTCAACTTTTATGTCATAATTATGTTGTTTAATGTCATAATGTTGACTTAATCTCAATTTCATTACAAGTTTTTGTCATATTTTGACTTTGTTTACTCTCTCTCACACACACACACACACAGACACACAGACACACAGACACACAGAGACACAGACACAGACACAGACACAGACACAGACACAGACACAGACACACACACACACACACACACACACACACACACACACACAGACACACACACACAGACAACACACACAGACACACAGACACACACACACAGACAACACACACAGACACACAGACACACAGACACACAGACACACAGACACAGACACAGACACAGACACAGACACAGACA
>NC_137099.1:568570-596070 GCF_949357685.1 Gobio gobio | reverse complement strand
CAGAGTCGGCCATCAGGACACTATTAACCCTGACTCAGAGTCGGCCATCAGGACACTATTAACCCTGACTCAGAGTCAGCCATCAGGACACTATTAACCCTGACTCAGAGTCAGCCATCAGGACACTATTAACCCTGACTCAGAGTCTGCCATCAGGACACTATTAACCCTGACTCAGAGTCAGCCATCAGGACACTATTAACCCTGACTCAGAGTCTGCCATCAGGACACTACTAACCCTGACTCAGAGTCAGCCATCAGGACACTATTAACCCTGACTCAGAGTCGGCCATCAGGACACTATTAACCCTGACTCAGAGTCTGCCATCAGGACACTATTAACCCTGACTCAGAGTCAGCCATCAGGACACTATTAACCCTGACTCAGAGTCTGCCATCAGGACACTACTAACCCTGACTCAGAGTCAGCCATCAGGACACTATTAACCCTGACTCAGAGTCGGCCATCAGGACACTATTAACCCTGACTCAGAGTCTGCCATCAGGACACTATTAACCCTGACTCAGAGTCAGCCATCAGGACACTATTAACCCTGACTCAGAGTCAGCCATCAGGACACTATTAACCCTGACTCAGAGTCAGCCATCAGGACACTATTAACCCTGACTCAGAGTCTGCCATCAGGACACTACTAACCCTGACTCAGAGTCTGCCATCAGGACACTATTAACCCTGACTCAGAGTCAGCCATCAGGACACTACTAACCCTGACTCAGAGTCTGCCATCAGGACACTATTAACCCTGACTCAGAGTCAGTCATCAGGACACTACTAACCCTGACTCAGAGTCGGCCATCAGGACACTATTAACCCTGACTCAGAGTCAGCCATCAGGACACTATTAACCCTGACTCAGAGTCAGCCATCAGGACACTATTAACCCTGACTCAGAGTCAGCCATCAGGACACTATTAACCCTGACTCAGAGTCTGCCATCAGGACACTATTAACCCTGACTCAGAGTCAGCCATCAGGACACTATTAACCCTGACTCAGAGTCAGCCATGAGGACACTATTAACCCTGACTCAGAGTCAGTCATCAGGACACTATTAACCCTGACTCAGAGTCTGCCATCAGGACACTATTAACCCTGACTCAGAGTCTGCCATCAGGACACTATTAACCCTGACTCAGAGTCTGCCATCAGGACACTATTAACCCTGACTCAGAGTCAGCCATCAGGACACTATTAACCCTGACTCAGAGTCTGCCATCAGGACACTATTAACCCTGACTCAGAGTCAGCCATCAGGACACTATTAACCCTGACTCAGAGTCTGCCATCAGGACACTATTAACCCTGACTCAGAGTCTGCCATCAGGACACTATTAACCCTGACTCAGAGTCAGCCATCAGGACATTATTAACCCTGACTCAGAGTCTGTCATCAGGACACTATTAACCCTGACTCAGAGTCTGCCATCAGGACACTATTAACCCTGACTCAGAGTCTGCCATCAGGACACTATTAACCCTGACTCAGAGTCTGCCATCAGGACACTATTAACCCTGACTCAGAGTCTGCCATCAGGACACTATTAACCCTGACTCAGAGTCAGCCATCAGGACATTATTAACCCTGACTCAGAGTCTGTCATCAGGACACTATTAACCCTGACTCAGAGTCTGCCATCAGGACACTATTAACCCTGACTCAGAGTCTGCCATCAGGACACTATTAACCCTGACAAAGTGTCTGTCATCATGACATTATTAACCCTGACTCAGAGTCGGCCATCAGGACACTATTAACCCTGACTCAGAGTCTGCCATCAGGACACTATTAACCCTGACTCAGAGTCGGCCATCAGGACACTATTAACCCTGACTCAGAGTCAGCCATCAGGACACTATTAACCCTGACTCAGAGTCAGCCATCAGGACACTATTAACCCTGACTCAGAGTCAGCCATCAGGACACTATTAACCCTGACTCAGAGTCTGCCATCAGGACACTATTAACCCTGACTCAGAGTCAGCCATCAGGACACTATTAACCCTGACTCAGAGTCTGCCATCAGGACACTATTAACCCTGACTCAGAGTCTGCCATCAGGACACTATTAACCCTGACTCAGAGTCAGCCATCAGGACATTATTAACCCTGACTCAGAGTCTGTCATCAGGACACTATTAACCCTGACTCAGAGTCAGCCATCAGGACACTATTAACCCTGACTCAGAGTCAGCCATCAGGACACTATTAACCCTGACTCAGAGTCTGCCATCAGGACACTATTAACCCTGACTCAGAGTCAGTCATCAGGACACTATTAACCCTGACTCAGAGTCTGCCATCAGGACACTATTAACCCTGACTCAGAGTCTGCCATCAGGACACTATTAACCCTGACTCAGAGTCAGTCATCAGGACACTATTAACCCTGACTCAGAGTCTGCCATCAGGACACTATTAACCCTGACTCAGAGTCTGCCATCAGGACACTATTAACCCTGACTCAGAGTCTGCCATCAGGACACTATTAACCCTGACTCAGAGTCAGCCATCAGGACACTATTAACCCTGACTCAGAGTCTGCCATCAGGACACTATTAACCCTGACTCAGAGTCAGTCATCAGGACACTATTAACCCTGACTCAGAGTCTGCCATCAGGACACTATTAACCCTGACTCAGAGTCTGCCATCAGGACACTATTAACCCTGACAAAGTGTCTGTCATCATGACATTATTAACCCTGACTCAGAGTCGGCCATCAGGACACTATTAACCCTGACTCAGAGTCTGCCATCAGGACACTATTAACCCTGACTCAGAGTCGGCCATCAGGACACTATTAACCCTGACTCAGAGTCAGCCATCAGGACACTATTAACCCTGACTCAGAGTCAGCCATCAGGACACTATTAACCCTGACTCAGAGTCAGCCATCAGGACACTATTAACCCTGACTCAGAGTCTGCCATCAGGACACTATTAACCCTGACTCAGAGTCAGCCATCAGGACACTATTAACCCTGACTCAGAGTCTGCCATCAGGACACTATTAACCCTGACTCAGAGTCTGCCATCATGACACTATTAACCCTGACTCAGAGTCAGCCATCAGGACATTATTAACCCTGACTCAGAGTCTGTCATCAGGACACTATTAACCCTGACTCAGAGTCAGCCATCAGGACACTATTAACCCTGACTCAGAGTCAGCCATCAGGACACTATTAACCCTGACTCAGAGTCTGCCATCAGGACACTATTAACCCTGACTCAGAGTCAGTCATCAGGACACTATTAACCCTGACTCAGAGTCTGCCATCAGGACACTATTAACCCTGACTCAGAGTCTGCCATCAGGACACTATTAACCCTGACTCAGAGTCAGTCATCAGGACACTATTAACCCTGACTCAGAGTCTGCCATCAGGACACTATTAACCCTGACTCAGAGTCTGCCATCAGGACACTATTAACCCTGACTCAGAGTCTGCCATCAGGACACTATTAACCCTGACTCAGAGTCAGCCATCAGGACACTATTAACCCTGACTCAGAGTCTGCCATCAGGACACTATTAACCCTGACTCAGAGTCAGTCATCAGGACACTATTAACCCTGACTCAGAGTCTGCCATCAGGACACTATTAACCCTGACTCAGAGTCTGCCATCAGGACACTATTAACCCTGACTCAGAGTCAGTCATCAGGACACTATTAACCCTGACTCAGAGTCAGCCATCAGGACACTATTAACCCTGACTCAGAGTCAGCCATCAGGACACTATTAACCCTGACTCAGAGTCTGCCATCAGGACACTATTAACCCTGACTCAGAGTCTGCCATCAGGACACTATTAACCCTGACTCAGAGTCAGTCATCAGGACACTATTAACCCTGACTCAGAGTCTGCCATCAGGACACTATTAACCCTGACTCAGAGTCAGTCATCAGGACACTATTAACCCTGACTCAGAGTCAGTCATCAGGACACTATTAACCCTGACTCAGAGTCGGCCATCAGGACACTATTAACCCTGACTCAGAGTCAGCCATCAGGACACTATTAACCCTGACTCAGAGTCAGTCATCAGGACACTATTAACCCTGACTCAGAGTCAGCCATCAGGACACTATTAACCCTGACTCAGAGTCAGTCATCAGGACACTATTAACCCTGACTCAGAGTCAGCCATCAGGACACTATTAACCCTGACTCAGAGTCTGCCATCAGGACACTATTAACCCTGACTCAGAGTCTGCCATCAGGACACTATTAACCCTGACTCAGAGTCAGCCATCAGGACACTATTAACCCTGACTCAGAGTCGGCCATCAGGACACTATTAACCCTGACTCAGAGTCAGCCATCAGGACACTATTAACCCTGACTCAGAGTCAGTCATCAGGACACTATTAACCCTGACTCAGAGTCAGCCATCAGGACACTATTAACCCTGACTCAGAGTCAGTCATCAGGACACTATTAACCCTGACTCAGAGTCAGCCATCAGGACACTATTAACCCTGACTCAGAGTCAGCCATCAGGACACTATTAACCCTGACTCAGAGTCTGCCATCAGGACACTACTAACCCTGACTCAGAGTCAGCCATCAGGACACTATTAACCCTGACTCAGAGTCTGCCATCAGGACACTATTAACCCTGACTCAGAGTCTGCCATCAGGACACTATTAACCCTGACTCAGAGTCAGCCATCAGGACACTATTAACCCTGACTCAGAGTCAGCCATCAGGACACTATTAACCCTGACTCAGAGTCTGCCATCAGGACACTATTAACCCTGACTCAGAGTCAGCCATCAGGACACTATTAACCCTGACTCAGAGTCAGTCATCAGGACACTATTAACCCTGACTCAGAGTCAGCCATCAGGACACTATTAACCCTGACTCAGAGTCAGTCATCAGGACACTATTAACCCTGACTCAGAGTCAGCCATCAGGACACTATTAACCCTGACTCAGAGTCAGCCATCAGGACACTATTAACCCTGACTCAGAGTCTGCCATCAGGACACTATTAACCCTGACTCAGAGTCTGCCATCAGGACACTATTAACCCTGACTCAGAGTCAGTCATCAGGACACTATTAACCCTGACTCAGAGTCTGCCATCAGGACACTATTAACCCTGACTCAGAGTCTGCCATCAGGACACTATTAACCCTGACTCAGAGTCAGTCATCAGGACACTATTAACCCTGACTCAGAGTCAGTCATCAGGACACTATTAACCCTGACTCAGAGTCTGCCATCAGGACACTATTAACCCTGACTCAGAGTCTGCCATCAGGACACTATTAACCCTGACTCAGAGTCAGTCATCAGGACACTATTAACCCTGACTCAGAGTCTGCCATCAGGACACTATTAACCCTGACTCAGAGTCAGTCATCAGGACACTATTAACCCTGACTCAGAGTCTGCCATCAGGACACTATTAACCCTGACTCAGAGTCTGCCATCAGGACACTATTAACCCTGACTCAGAGTCGGCCATCAGGACACTATCAACCCTGACTCAGAGTCTGCCATCAGGACACTATTAACCCTGACTCAGAGTCTGCCATCAGGACACTATTAACCCTGACTCAGAGTCAGCCATCAGGACACTATTAACCCTGACTCAGAGTCAGCCATCAGGACACTATTAACCCTGACTCAGAGTCTGTCATCAGGAAACTATTAACCCTGACTCAGAGTCTGTCATCAGGACACTATTAACCCTGACTCAGAGTCAGCCATCAGGACACTATTAACCCTGACTCAGAGTCAGCCATCAGGACACTATTAACCCTGACTCAGAGTCTGCCATCAGGACACTATTAACCCTGACTCAGAGTCAGTCATCAGGACACTATTAACCCTGACTCAGAGTCAGCCATCAGGACACTATTAACCCTGACTCAGAGTCAGTCATCAGGACACTATTAACCCTGACTCAGAGTCAGCCATCAGGACACTATTAACCCTGACTCAGAGTCAGCCATCAGGACACTATTAACCCTGACTCAGAGTCTGCCATCAGGACACTATTAACCCTGACTCAGAGTCTGCCATCAGGACACTATTAACCCTGACTCAGAGTCAGTCATCAGGACACTATTAACCCTGACTCAGAGTCTGCCATCAGGACACTATTAACCCTGACTCAGAGTCAGTCATCAGGACACTATTAACCCTGACTCAGAGTCAGTCATCAGGACACTATTAACCCTGACTCAGAGTCGGCCATCAGGACACTATTAACCCTGACTCAGAGTCAGCCATCAGGACACTATTAACCCTGACTCAGAGTCAGTCATCAGGACACTATTAACCCTGACTCAGAGTCAGCCATCAGGACACTATTAACCCTGACTCAGAGTCAGTCATCAGGACACTATTAACCCTGACTCAGAGTCAGCCATCAGGACACTATTAACCCTGACTCAGAGTCTGCCATCAGGACACTATTAACCCTGACTCAGAGTCTGCCATCAGGACACTATTAACCCTGACTCAGAGTCAGCCATCAGGACACTATTAACCCTGACTCAGAGTCGGCCATCAGGACACTATTAACCCTGACTCAGAGTCAGCCATCAGGACACTATTAACCCTGACTCAGAGTCAGTCATCAGGACACTATTAACCCTGACTCAGAGTCAGCCATCAGGACACTATTAACCCTGACTCAGAGTCAGTCATCAGGACACTATTAACCCTGACTCAGAGTCAGCCATCAGGACACTATTAACCCTGACTCAGAGTCAGCCATCAGGACACTATTAACCCTGACTCAGAGTCTGCCATCAGGACACTACTAACCCTGACTCAGAGTCAGCCATCAGGACACTATTAACCCTGACTCAGAGTCTGCCATCAGGACACTATTAACCCTGACTCAGAGTCTGCCATCAGGACACTATTAACCCTGACTCAGAGTCAGCCATCAGGACACTATTAACCCTGACTCAGAGTCAGCCATCAGGACACTATTAACCCTGACTCAGAGTCAGTCATCAGGACACTATTAACCCTGACTCAGAGTCAGCCATCAGGACACTATTAACCCTGACTCAGAGTCAGTCATCAGGACACTATTAACCCTGACTCAGAGTCAGCCATCAGGACACTATTAACCCTGACTCAGAGTCAGCCATCAGGACACTATTAACCCTGACTCAGAGTCTGCCATCAGGACACTATTAACCCTGACTCAGAGTCAGCCATCAGGACACTATTAACCCTGACTCAGAGTCTGCCATCAGGACACTATTAACCCTGACTCAGAGTCTGCCATCAGGACACTATTAACCCTGACTCAGAGTCAGTCATCAGGACACTATTAACCCTGACTCAGAGTCAGTCATCAGGACACTATTAACCCTGACTCAGAGTCGGCCATCAGGACACTATTAACCCTGACTCAGAGTCAGCCATCAGGACACTATTAACCCTGACTCAGAGTCAGTCATCAGGACACTATTAACCCTGACTCAGAGTCAGCCATCAGGACACTATTAACCCTGACTCAGAGTCAGTCATCAGGACACTATTAACCCTGACTCAGAGTCAGCCATCAGGACACTATTAACCCTGACTCAGAGTCTGCCATCAGGACACTATTAACCCTGACTCAGAGTCTGCCATCAGGACACTATTAACCCTGACTCAGAGTCAGCCATCAGGACACTATTAACCCTGACTCAGAGTCGGCCATCAGGACACTATTAACCCTGACTCAGAGTCAGCCATCAGGACACTATTAACCCTGACTCAGAGTCAGTCATCAGGACACTATTAACCCTGACTCAGAGTCAGCCATCAGGACACTATTAACCCTGACTCAGAGTCAGTCATCAGGACACTATTAACCCTGACTCAGAGTCAGCCATCAGGACACTATTAACCCTGACTCAGAGTCAGCCATCAGGACACTATTAACCCTGACTCAGAGTCTGCCATCAGGACACTACTAACCCTGACTCAGAGTCAGCCATCAGGACACTATTAACCCTGACTCAGAGTCTGCCATCAGGACACTATTAACCCTGACTCAGAGTCTGCCATCAGGACACTATTAACCCTGACTCAGAGTCAGCCATCAGGACACTATTAACCCTGACTCAGAGTCAGCCATCAGGACACTATTAACCCTGATTCAGAGTCTGCCATCAGGACACTATTAACCCTGACTCAGAGTCAGCCATCAGGACACTATTAACCCTGACTCAGAGTCAGTCATCAGGACACTATTAACCCTGACTCAGAGTCAGCCATCAGGACACTATTAACCCTGACTCAGAGTCAGTCATCAGGACACTATTAACCCTGACTCAGAGTCAGCCATCAGGACACTATTAACCCTGACTCAGAGTCAGCCATCAGGACACTATTAACCCTGACTCAGAGTCTGCCATCAGGACACTATTAACCCTGACTCAGAGTCTGCCATCAGGACACTATTAACCCTGACTCAGAGTCAGTCATCAGGACACTATTAACCCTGACTCAGAGTCTGCCATCAGGACACTATTAACCCTGACTCAGAGTCTGCCATCAGGACACTATTAACCCTGACTCAGAGTCAGTCATCAGGACACTATTAACCCTGACTCAGAGTCAGTCATCAGGACACTATTAACCCTGACTCAGAGTCTGCCATCAGGACACTATTAACCCTGACTCAGAGTCTGCCATCAGGACACTATTAACCCTGACTCAGAGTCAGTCATCAGGACACTATTAACCCTGACTCAGAGTCTGCCATCAGGACACTATTAACCCTGACTCAGAGTCAGTCATCAGGACACTATTAACCCTGACTCAGAGTCTGCCATCAGGACACTATTAACCCTGACTCAGAGTCTGCCATCAGGACACTATTAACCCTGACTCAGAGTCTGCCATCAGGACACTATTAACCCTGACTCAGAGTCAGCCATCAGGACACTATTAACCCTGACTCAGAGTCAGCCATCAGGACACTATTAACCCTGACTCAGAGTCTGTCATCAGGAAACTATTAACCCTGACTCAGAGTCTGTCATCAGGACACTATTAACCCTGACTCAGAGTCAGCCATCAGGACACTATTAACCCTGACTCAGAGTCAGCCATCAGGACACTATTAACCCTGACTCAGAGTCTGCCATCAGGACACTATTAACCCTGACTCAGAGTCAGTCATCAGGACACTATTAACCCTGACTCAGAGTCTGCCATCAGGACACTATTAACCCTGACTCAGAGTCTGCCATCAGGACACTATTAACCCTGACTCAGAGTCAGCCATCAGGACACTATTAACCCTGACTCAGAGTCAGCCATCAGGACACTATTAACCCTGACTCAGAGTCAGCCATCAGGACACTATTAACCCTGACTCAGAGTCAGTCATCAGGACACTATTAACCCTGACTCAGAGTCAGCCATCAGGACACTATTAACCCTGACTCAGAGTCAGCCATCAGGACACTATTAACCCTGACTCAGAGTCAGCCATCAGGACACTATTAACCCTGACTCAGAGTCAGTCATCAGGACACTATTAACCCTGACTCAGAGTCAGCCATCAGGACACTATTAACCCTGACTCAGAGTCAGCCATCAGGACACTATTAACCCTCACTATATAAGTCATTATTTAGTTTTTTTGGCGCACAAAAAATATTATCGTGGCTTTATAATATTAATATTGAACCACTGTACTCACATGGACTGATTTCAATATGTGTTTAGTACATTAATGGATATTGAGAGTGTAAATGTCATTGGTCTCTATGCAGGCGTCACAGAGCCTTCAGATTTAACACAAATATCTTCATTAGTGTCTGAAGATGAACGGAGTTCTGACGGGTGTGGAACGGCATGAGGGGGAGGAATACAATCACATTATTTTCATTTTTGGGTGAACTAACTGTTCAGCATTTGTCATTGAGAGCATGAGCCGTAATTTAGAGATATTTTTAAGATAGAAACGTGGCTTTCAAATGAGAGATTGGTATCAAAGAGCACACCCAGGTTCCTCACTGACCACGAGGACTGGACAGAACAGCCATCAAGTGTTAGACAGTATTCTAGGCTACTTCTTATGGAGATTTTTTGTCCAATAATTAAAAATTATTTTTTTTCTGAATTAAGTTGCAGGAAATTACTGGTCATCCAATGTTTTATATCAGCTCTGCATTCCGTTAATCTTGTGAATTGGTAAGTTTCGTCAGGGCGTGAAGCATAACAGCACGATAACAATGAAAACTAACGCCATGCTTCCTAATGATATCTCCCAGTGGTAGCATGTACAGGGTGAAGAGTAGCGGTCCTAGCACTGAGCCTTGTGGTACTCCATACTGAACTTGCGATCGGTGTGACATATCTTCATTTACTGCTACAAACTGATAACAGTCACATAGGTGTGATTTAAACCATGACAATGCAATTCCACTAATGCCTACATAATTCTCAAGTCTATTCAGAAGAATGTTGTGGTTGATAGTATTGAATGCAGCGCTAAGATGGAGTAACACTAATAGAGAGATACAGATGGGATGATAAGAGTAAATCATGTGTAACTCTGATGAGAGCAGTCTCAGTGCTATGATACGCTCTAAATCCTGACTGCAAATCCTCACAGATGCCATTTCTTTCTAAAAAGGAGCATAGTTGTGAAGACACTGCCTTTTCTAGTGTTTCTGACAGAAAGAGATTGGCCTGTAATTGACTAATTCTGTAGGATCAAGTTGCGTGTTTTTTTAATAAGTGGTAATAATAGCCAACTTAAAGGTTTTCCGTACATATCCTAATGACAAAGATGAATTAATGATATTAAGAAGAGGATCTATGACCTCTGGTAGCATCTCTTTTAATAGCCTAGTCAATATAGGGTCGAGCATACATGTTGTTGTTGAACACACACACACACACACACTCACACACACACAATAAACGTTGTCATGTTCTCTTGCGTTGGGATGCTGGTGTTTGGGAACACACACACTCACTAAACACTAGACGATGCTGTGACGCCATTGGTCCGCTGGTCCAGTTATCCAATCACAGCCTCCGCCACCTGTGGTTTGAGGGATTTATTCAGTAAATGTGTTTCCGTCGTAGTTTATGTGCATGTCTTCTTATCGGATAAAAATGTGTCTACTTCAATTGAGCCGGACTTTGTTTGTTTCCTCACATCTCGTCCATGAAGACTGAAGATTACGTTTGATTGGTTCTCTGCCGTTTCTGTCCCTAATCTGAGCAGGAACAGGGTCAGGCGTCCAGATCAAGGTCAGGCGTCCAGATCAGTTCGCACATGCTCAGTGACGACCTCTTATTAAGTCACTTCAGCGACAGCAAACGGACAGATGGGCGTCTACAGTCCAGCTCTCAGTTAATTAGCTGTTGAATAAGCTGCTTTTGAGGGTCATGATGACAGAAAACACACACACATCACGGTGAGGTCTGTTGTGTTTCTACCGCCGCATGTTCTGGTTAAACCGCCCGGATGAGAACAGAACCCGATCTTCAGACTGAGATATAAAGGCAGGCCGTGGCTGGAAATGAGTGTGTTATTAGTGTGGACTTCAGCCGTAGAGCTTCACCTGAGACTGTCTGACCGACTGACGTCTCACTGACCGCATGTGAGCACTAAAGACGGATCTCATCTGCTAATTAACTTTGAGTTTTGGGTCACTAGAGCAACATCTGACGTGGGAATCAACCTCACGCTGCTCCATTAAACTCATTAAACACACGCGTGTGCTTGAGGACACGGACCATTGCTGACATCACAACAACCACATCTGAACTATGATTAGACTACATTCACACTGAACTATGATTAGACTACATTCACACTGGACTATGATTAGACTACATTCACACTGAACTATGATTAGACTACATTCACACTGGACTATGATTAGACTACATTCACACTGGACTATGATTAGACTACATTCACACTGGACTATGATTAGACTACATTCACACTGGACTATGATTAGACTACATTCACACTGGACTATGATTAGACTACATTCACACTGAACTATGATTAGACTACATTCACACTGAACTATGATTAGACTACATTCACACTGGACTATGATTAGACTACATTCACACTGGACTATGATTAGACTACATTCACACTGGACTATGATTAGACTACATTCACACTGGACTATGATTAGACTACATTCACACTGGACTATGATTAGACTACATTCACACTGGACTATGATTAGACTACATTCACACTGAACTATGATTAGACTACATTCACACTGGACTATGATTAGACTACATTCACACTGGACTATGATTAGACTACATTCACACTGGACTATGATTAGACTACATTCACACTGGACTATGATTAGACTACATTCACACTGAACTATGATTAGACTACATTCACACTGGACTATGATTAGACTACATTCACACTGGACTATGATTAGACTACATTCACACTGGACTATGATTAGACTACATTCACACTGGACTATGATTAGACTACATTCACACTGAACTATGATTAGACTACATTCACACTGGACTATGATTAGACTACATTCACACTGGACTATGATTAGACTACATTCACACTGGACTATGATTAGACTACATTCACACTGGACTATGATTAGACTACATTCACACTGAACTATGATTAGACTACATTCACACTGGACTATGATTAGACTACATTCACACTGGACTATGATTAGACTACATTCACACTGGACTATGATTAGACTACATTCACACTGGACTATGATTAGACTACATTCACACTGAACTATGATTAGACTACATTCACACTGGACTATGATTAGACTACATTCACACTGGACTATGATTAGACTACATTCACACTGGACTATGATTAGACTACATTCACACTGGACTATGATTAGACTACATTCACACTGAACTATGATTAGACTACATTCACACTGGACTATGATTAGACTACATTCACACTGGACTATGATTAGACTACATTCACACTGGACTATGATTAGACTACATTCACACTGGACTATGATTAGACTACATTCACACTGGACTATGATTAGACTACATTCACACTGGACTATGATTAGACTACATTCACACTGAACTATGATTAGACTACATTCACACTGGACTATGATTAGACTACATTCACACTGGACTATGATTAGACTACATTCACACTGGACTATGATTAGACTACATTCACACTGGACTATGATTAGACTACATTCACACTGAACTATGATTAGACTACATTCCCATGGCCGGACTGGAGGATACTTCAGTGACTTACAGCTGAAAACACAGGGACAAGAAGCATCAGAGACGCTGACTGTGTGATGAGGACGGAGGGATGAATGGATGGATGAATGGATGAATGGATGAATGGATGAATGGATGAATGGATGAATGGATGAATGGATGAATGGATGAATGGATGAATGGATGAATGGATGAATGAATAGATGGATGGATGGATGGATGGATGGATGGGTAAATGGATTGATGGATGTATGATAGATGGATGAATGGACGGATGGATGATGGATGGATGGATGGGTAAATGGATGGATGGATGGATGATGTATTATATATGGATGGATGGACGAATGGATGGATGGATGGACGGATGGATGATGAATGGATGGATGGACGGATGGATGATGAATGGATGTATGATACATGGATGGATGGATGGGTAAATGGATTGATGGATGTATGATAGATGGATGAATGGACGGATGGATGATGGATGGATGGATGGATGGACGAATGGATGGATGGACGGATGAATGATGAATGGATGGATGGACGGATGGATGATGAATGGATGTATGATACATGGATGGATGGATGGACGGATGGAGGAATGGATGGACGGATGGATGAATGGACAGATGGATGGATGTATTATATATGGATGGATGGATGGATGGATGATGAATGGATGGTTGGATGAAGGAATGGATGGACGGATGGATGAATGGACGGATGGATGGATGTATTATATATAGATGGATGGACAAATGGATGGATGGATGATGAATGGATGAATGGATGGATGATGAATGGATGGATGATGAATGGATGAATGGATGGATGATGAATGGATGGATGGATGGATGGATGGATGGATGATGAATGGATGAATGGATGGATGATGAATGGATGGATGGATGGATGGATGGATGATGAATGGATGGATGGACGGATGGATACATGGATGGATGATGGATGGAGGAATGGATGAGGAATGAATGTATGATATATGGATGAATGGACGAATGGATGGATGGGTGGACATCAAATAAATAAATAAATAAATAAATAAATTCAATGCAATGCAAATAATGCTCTGATAAACAGGCTTCATTTTCATTAAGCAATCATTCATCTCTCTCTTCATCATTTCATCTCTCTCTTCATCATTTCATCTCTCTCTTCATCATCTCTCTCTCTCTTCATCATCTCTCTCTCTTCATCATTTCATCTCTCTCTTCATCATTTCATCTCTCTCTTCATCATCTCTCTCTCTCTTCATCATCTCTCTCTCTTCATCATTTCATCTCTCTCTTCATCATTTCATCTCTCTCTTCATCATTTCATCTCTCTCTTCATTCTCTAGGGGATAAAGTGAGCTGATCATCATGTTCTCATCAGCGGCAGGTTCATCTCTCTCTTCATCATCTCTATCTTCATCACTCCATCTCTCTCTTCATCATCTCTATCTTCATCACTCCATCTCTCTCTTCATCATCTCTATCTTCATCACTCCATCTCTCTCTTCATCATCTCTATCTTCATCACTCCATCTCTCTCTTCATCATCTCTATCTTCATCACTCCATCTCTCTCTTCATCATCTCTATCTTCATCACTCCATCTCTCTCTTCATCATCTCTATCTTCATCACTCCATCTCTCTCTTCATCATCTCTATCTTCATCACTCCATCTCTCTCTTCATCATTTCTATCTTCATCACTCCATCTCTCTCTTCATCACTCCATCTCTCTCTTCATTCTTTAGGGGTTAAAGTGAGCTGAACATTATGTTCTCATCAGCGGCAGGTTCATCTCCAGAAACTGAAGACACAGCTGTAAATTATTCAATCTGTCGGTTTGTGCCCAGAGGCGTGAGACTCCCTCAGAGCTGTAATTACGTGTGCGTGTCGGATCATGACTGAATCTGCCGTGAACATGCTTAAGATCCTCCAGTACGAGGAACACGCAACTTTCGGGTTCATGATGTAAATATATTTATGATTTTAAGTGGCATGTCAGCAGCCGAGCTCTCTTAAAGCAACAAAGGAAATAATAATAATAATAATTTAAAGGGTGACTTCAGCGATAAGCATTGAGCTTTGTATCAGTACAAACCCGGTAGAACATTCGAATGACCCCACCGCCCCCATGCACACCGCCGTCATGATGAGCCGTGTGCTGCTGTCATGATGAGCCGTGTGCTGCTGTCATGAAGAGCCGTGTGCTGCTGTCATGATGAGCCGTGTGCTGCTGTCATGATGAGCCGTGTGCTGCTGTCATGATGAGCCGTGTGCTGCTGTCATGATGAGCCGTGTGCTGCTGTCATGATGAGCCGTGTGCTGCTGTCATGATGAGCCGTGTGCTGCTGTCATGATGAGCCGTGTGCTGCTGTCATGATGAGCCGTGTGCTGCTGTCACGATGAGCCGTGTGCTGCTGTCATGATGAGCCGTGTGCTGCTGTCATGATGAGCCGTGTGAGCCGTGTGCTGCTGTCATGATGAGCCGTGTGCTGCTGTCATGATGAGCAGTGTGAGCCGTGTGCTGCTGTCATGATGAGCCGTGTGCTGCTGTCATGATGAGCCATGTGCTGCTGTCATGATGAGCCGTGTGCTGCTGTCATGATGAGCCGTGTGAGTCGTGTGCTGCTGTCATGATGAGCCGTGTGCTGCTGTCATGATGAGCCGTGTGCTGCTGTCATGATGAGCCGTGTGCTGCTGTCATGATGAGCCGTGTGCTGCTGTCATGATGAGCCGTGTGCCGCTGTCATGATGAGCCGTGTGCCGCTGTCATGATGAGCCGTGTGCTGCTGTCATGATGAGCCGTGTGCTGCTGTCATGATGAGCCGTGTGCTGCTGTCATGATGAGCCGTGTGCTGCTGTCATGATGAGCCGTGTGCTGCTGTCATGATGAGCCGTGTGCTGCTGTCATGATGAGCCGTGTGCCGCTGTCATGATGAGCCGTGTGCCGCTGTCATGATGAGCCGTGTGCTGCTGTCATGATGAGCCGTGTGCTGCTGTCATGATGAGCCGTGTGCTGCTGTCATGATGAGCCGTGTGCTGCTGTCATGATGAGCCGTGTGCCGCTGTCATGATGAGCCGTGTGCCGCTGTCATGATGAGCCGTGTGCCGCTGTCATGATGAGCCGTGTGCTGCTGTCATGATGAGCCGTGTGCTGCTGTCATGATGAGCCGTGTGCCGCTGTCATGATGAGCCGTGTGCTGCTGTCATGATGAGCCGTGTGCTGCTGTCATGATGAGCCGTGTGCTGCTGTTATGATGAGCCGTGTGCTGCTGTCATGATGAGCCGTGTGCTGCTGTCATGATGAGCCGTGTGCTGCTGTCATGATGAGCCGTGTGCTGCTGTTATGATGAGCCGTGTGCTGCTGTCATGATGAGCCGTGTGCTGCTGTCATGATGAGCCGTGTGCTGCTGTCATGATGAGCCGTGTGCTGCTGTCATGATGAGCCGTGTGCTGCTGTCATGATGAGCCGTGTGCCGCTGTCATGATGAGCCGTGTGCTGCTGTCATGATGAGCCGTGTGCTGCTGTCATGATGAGCCGTGTGCTGCTGTCATGATGAGCCGTGTGCTGCTGTCATGATGAGCCGTGTGCCGCTGTCATGATGAGCCGTGTGCCGCTGTCATGATGAGCCGTGTGCCGCTGTCATGATGAGCCGTGTGCCGCTGTCATGATGAGCCGTGTGCCGCTGTCATGATGAGCCGTGTGCCGCTGTCATGATGAGCCGTGTGCTGCTGTCATGATGAGTCGTGTGCTGCTGTCATGATGAGCCGTGTGCTGCTGTCATGATGAGTCGTGTGCTGCTGTCATGATGAGCCGTGTGCTGCTGTCATGATGAGCCGTGTGCTGCTGTCATGATGAGCCGTGTGCCGCTGTCATGATGAGCCGTGTGCTGCTGTCATGATGAGCCGTGTGCTGCTGTCATGATGAGCCATGTGCCGCTGTCATGATGAGCCGTGTGCTGCTGTCATGATGAGCCGTGTGCTGCTGTCATGGTGTGCTGCTGTCATGATGAGCCGTGTGCTGCTGTCATGATGAGCCGTGTGCTGCTGTCATGATGAGCCTTGTGCTGCTGTCATGATGAGCCGTGTGCTGCTGTCATGATGAGCCGTGTGCTGCTGTCATTATGAGCCGTGTGCTGCTGTCATGATGAGCCGTGTGCCGCTGTCATGATGAGCCGTGTGCTGCTGTCATGATGAGCCGTGTGCTGCTGTCATGATGAGCCGTGTGCCGCTGTCATGGTGTGCTGCTGTCATGATGAGCCGTGTGCTGCTGTCATGATGAGCCGTGTGCTGCTGTCATGATGAGCCGTGTGCTGCTGTCATGATGAGCCGTGTGCTGCTGTCATGATGAGCCGTGTGCCGCTGTCATGATGAGCCGTGTGCTGCTGTCATTATGAGCCGTGTGCTGCTGTCATGATGAGCCGTGTGCCGCTGTCATGATGAGCCGTGTGCTGCTGTCATGATGAGCCGTGTGCTGCTGTCATGATGAGCCGTGTGCCGCTGTCATGGTGTGCTGCTGTCATGATGAGCCGTGTGCTGCTGTCATGATGAGCCGTGTGCTGCTGTCATGATGAGCCGTGTGCTGCTGTCATGATGAGCCGTGTGCTGCTGTCATGATGAGCCGTGTGCCGCTGTCATGATGAGCCGTGTGCTGCTGTCATGATGAGCCGTGTGCCGCTGTCATGATGAGCCGTGTGCTGCTGTCATGATGAGCCGTGTGCCGCTGTCATGATGAGCCGTGTGCTGCGGTCATGATGAGCCGTGTGCTGCTGTCATGATGAGCCGTGTGCTGCTGTCATGATGAGCCGTGTGCTGCTGTCATTATGAGCCGTGTGCTGCTGTCATGATGAGCCGTGTGCCGCTGTCATGATGAGCCGTGTGCTGCTGTCATGATGAGCCGTGTGCCGCTGTCATGATGAGCCGTGTGCCGCTGTCATGATGAGCCGTGTGCTGCTGTCATGATGAGCCGTGTGCTGCTGTCATGATGAGCCGTGTGCTGCTGTCATGATGAGCCGTGTGCTGCTGTCATGATGAGCCGTGTGCCGCTGTCATGATGAGCCGTGTGCCGCTGTCATGATGAGCCGTGTGCTGCTGTCATGATGAGCCGTGTGCTGCTGTCATGATGAGCCGTGTGCCGCTGTCATGATGAGCCGTGTGCTGCTGTTATGATGAGCCGTGTGCTGCTGTCATGATGAGCCGTGTGCTGCTGTCATGATGAGCCGTGTGCTGCTGTCATGATGAGCCGTGTGCCGCTGTCATGATGAGCCGTGTGCTGCTGTCATGATGAGCCGTGTGCTGCTGTCATGATGAGCCGTGTGCTGCTGTCATGATGAGCCGTGTGCTGCTGTCATGATGAGCCGTGTGCCGCTGTCATGATGAGCCGTGTGCTGCTGTCATGATGAGCCGTGTGCCGCTGTCATGATGAGCCGTGTGCCGCTGTCATGATGAGCCGTGTGCCGCTGTCATGATGAGCCGTGTGCCGCTGTCATGATGAGCCGTGTGCTGCTGTCATGATGAGTCGTGTGCTGCTGTCATGATGAGCCGTGTGCTGCTGTCATGATGAGTCGTGTGCTGCTGTCATGATGAGCCGTGTGCTGCTGTCATGATGAGCCGTGTGCTGCTGTCATGATGAGCCATGTGCCGCTGTCATGATGAGCCGTGTGCTGCTGTCATGATGAGCCGTGTGCTGCTGTCATGGTGTGCTGCTGTCATGATGAGCCGTGTGCTGCTGTCATGATGAGCCGTGTGCTGCTGTCATGATGAGCCGTGTGCTGCTGTCATGATGAGCCGTGTGCTGCTGTCATGATGAGCCGTGTGCTGCTGTCATGATGAGCCGTGTGCTGCTGTCATGATGAGCCGTGTGCTGCTGTCATGATGAGCCGTGTGCTGCTGTCATGATGAGCCGTGTGCTGCTGTCATGATGAGCCGTGTGAGCCGTGTGCTGCTGTCATGATGAGCCGTGTGCTGCGGTCATGATGAGCAGTGTGAGCCGTGTGCTGCTGTCATGATGAGCCGTGTGCTGCTGTCATGATGAGCCATGTGCTGCTGTCATGATGAGCCGTGTGCTGCTGTCATGATGAGCCGTGTGAGTCGTGTGCTGCTGTCATGATGAGCCGTGTGCTGCTGTCATGATGAGCCGTGTGCTGCTGTCATGATGAGCCGTGTGCTGCTGTCATGATGAGCCGTGTGCTGCTGTCATGATGAGCCGTGTGCCGCTGTCATGATGAGCCGTGTGCTGCTGTCATGATGAGCCGTGTGCCGCTGTCATGATGAGCCGTGTGCTGCTGTCATGATGAGCCGTGTGCTGCTGTCATGATGAGCCGTGTGCTGCTGTCATGATGAGCCGTGTGCTGCTGTCATGATGAGCCGTGTGCTGCTGTCATGATGAGCCGTGTGCCGCTGTCATGATGAGCCGTGTGCCGCTGTCATGATGAGCCGTGTGCTGCTGTCATGATGAGCCGTGTGCTGCTGTCATGATGAGCCGTGTGCCGCTGTCATGATGAGCCGTGTGCTGCTGTTATGATGAGCCGTGTGCTGCTGTCATGATGAGCCGTGTGCTGCTGTCATGATGAGCCGTGTGCTGCTGTCATGATGAGCCGTGTGCTGCTGTCATGATGAGCCGTGTGCCGCTGTCATGATGAGCCGTGTGCTGCTGTCATGATGAGCCGTGTGCTGCTGTCATGATGAGCCGTGTGCTGCTGTCATGATGAGCCGTGTGCTGCTGTCATGATGAGCCGTGTGCCGCTGTCATGATGAGCCGTGTGCTGCTGTCATGATGAGCCGTGTGCCGCTGTCATGATGAGCCGTGTGCTGCTGTCATGATGAGCCGTGTGCTGCTGTCATGATGAGCCGTGTGCTGCTGTCATGATGAGCCGTGTGCTGCTGTCATGATGAGCCGTGTGCTGCTGTCATGATGAGCCGTGTGCCGCTGTCATGATGAGCCGTGTGCTGCTGTCATGATGAGCCGTGTGCCGCTGTCATGATGAGCCGTGTGCTGCTGTCATGATGAGCCGTGTGCCGCTGTCATGATGAGCCGTGTGCCGCTGTCATGATGAGCCGTGTGCTGCTGTCATGATGAGCCATGTGCCGCTGTCATGATGAGCCGTGTGCTGCTGTCATGATGAGCCGTGTGCTGCTGTCATGGTGTGCTGCTGTCATGATGAGCCGTGTGCTGCTGTCATGATGAGCCGTGTGCTGCTGTCATGATGAGCCTTGTGCTGCTGTCATGATGAGCCGTGTGCTGCTGTCATGATGAGCCGTGTGCTGCTGTCATGATGAGCCGTGTGCCGCTGTCATGATGAGCCGTGTGCCGCTGTCATGATGAGCCGTGTGCTGCTGTCATGATGAGCCGTGTGCTGCTGTCATGATGAGCCGTGTGCTGCTGTCATGATGAGCCGTGTGCTGCTGTCATGATGAGCCGTGTGCTGCTGTCATGATGAGCCGTGTGCTGCTGTCATGATGAGCCGTGTGCTGCTGTCATGATGAGCCGTGTGCTGCTGTCATGATGAGCCGTGTGCTGCTGTCATGATGAGCCGTGTGCTGCTGTCATGATGAGCCGTGTGCCGCTGTCATGGTGTGCTGCTGTCATGATGAGCCGTGTGCTGCTGTCATGATGAGCCGTGTGCTGCTGTCATGATGAGCCGTGTGCTGCTGTCATGATGAGCCTTGTGCTGCTGTCATGATGAGCCGTGTGCTGCTGTCATGATGAGCCGTGTGCCGCTGTCATGATGAGCCGTGTGCCGCTGTCATGATGAGCCGTGTGCTGCTGTCATGATGAGCCGTGTGCCGCTGTCATGATGAGCCGTGTGCCGCTGTCATGATGAGCCGTGTGCTGCTGTCATGATGAGCCGTGTGCTGCTGTCATGATGAGCCGTGTGCTGCTGTCATGATGAGCCGTGTGCTGCTGTCATGATGAGCCGTGTGCTGCTGTCATGATGAGCCGTGTGCCGCTGTCATGATGAGCCGTGTGCTGCTGTCATGATGAGCCGTGTGCTGCTGTCATGATGAGCCGTGTGCTGCTGTCATGATGAGCCGTGTGCTGCTGTCATGATGAGCCGTGTGCCGCTGTCATGATGAGCCGTGTGCCGCTGTCATGATGAGCCGTGTGCCGCTGTCATGATGAGCCGTGTGCCGCTGTCATGATGAGCCGTGTGCCGCTGTCATGATGAGCCGTGTGCCGCTGTCATGATGAGCCGTGTGCTGCTGTCATGATGAGTCGTGTGCTGCTGTCATGATGAGCCGTGTGCTGCTGTCATGATGAGTCGTGTGCTGCTGTCATGATGAGCCGTGTGCTGCTGTCATGATGAGCCGTGTGCTGCTGTCATGATGAGCCGTGTGCCGCTGTCATGATGAGCCGTGTGCTGCTGTCATGATGAGCCGTGTGCTGCTGTCATGATGAGCCATGTGCCGCTGTCATGATGAGCCGTGTGCTGCTGTCATGATGAGCCGTGTGCTGCTGTCATGGTGTGCTGCTGTCATGATGAGCCGTGTGCTGCTGTCATGATGAGCCGTGTGCTGCTGTCATGATGAGCCGTGTGCTGCTGTCATGATGAGCCTTGTGCTGCTGTCATGATGAGCCGTGTGCTGCTGTCATGATGAGCCGTGTGCTGCTGTCATGATGAGCCGTGTGCTGCTGTCATGATGAGCCGTGTGCCGCTGTCATGGTGTGCTGCTGTCATGATGAGCCGTGTGCTGCTGTCATGATGAGCCGTGTGCTGCTGTCATGATGAGCCGTGTGCTGCTGTCATGATGAGCCGTGTGCTGCTGTCATGATGAGCCGTGTGCTGCTGTCATGATGAGCCGTGTGCCGCTGTCATGATGAGCCGTGTGCCGCTGTCATGATGAGCCGTGTGCCGCTGTCATGATGAGCCGTGTGCTGCTGTCATGATGAGCCGTGTGCCGCTGTCATGATGAGCCGTGTGCTGCGGTCATGATGAGCCGTGTGCTGCTGTCATGATGAGCCGTGTGCTGCTGTCATGATGAGCCGTGTGCCGCTGTCATGATGAGCCGTGTGCTGCTGTCATGATGAGCCGTGTGCCGCTGTCATGATGAGCCGTGTGCCGCTGTCATGATGAGCCGTGTGCTGCTGTCATGATGAGCCGTGTGCTGCTGTCATGATGAGCCGTGTGCTGCTGTTATGATGAGCCGTGTGCTGCTGTCATGATGAGCCGTGTGCTGCTGTCATGATGAGCCGTGTGCCGCTGTCATGATGAGCCGTGTGCCGCTGTCATGATGAGCCGTGTGCCGCTGTCATGATGAGCCGTGTGCCGCTGTCATGATGAGCCGTGTGCTGCTGTCATGATGAGCCGTGTGCTGCTGTCATGATGAGCCGTGTGCCGCTGTCATGATGAGCCGTGTGCCGCTATCATGATGAGCCGTGTGCTGCTGTTATGATGAGCCGTGTGCTGCTGTCATGATGAGCCGTGTGCTGCTGTCATGATGGGCCGTGTGCTGCTGTCATGATGGGCCGTGTGCTGCTGTCATGATGAGCCGTGTGCTGCTGTCATGATGAGCCGTGTGCCGCTGTCATGATGAGCCGTGTGCTGCTGTCATGATGAGCCGTGTGCCGCTGTCATGATGAGCCGTGTGCTGCTGTCGTGTTGAGCCGTGTGCTGCTGTCATGATGAGCCGTGTGCTGCTGTCATGATGAGCCGTGTGCTGCTGTCATGATGAGCCGTGTGCTGCTGTCATGATGAGCCGTGTGCTGCTGTCATGATGAGCCGTGTGCTGCTGTCATGATGAGCCGTGTGCTGCTATCATGATGTGACATGTGCAGATGACGTGTTGAGCCGTGTGCTGCTATCATGATGTGACATGTGCAGATGACGTGTTGAGCCGTGTGCTGCTGTCATGATGTGACATGTGCAGATGACGTGTTGAGCCGTGTGCTGCTGTCATGATGTGACATGTGCAGATGACGTGTTGAGCCGTGTGCTGCTGTCATGATGTGACATGTGCAGATGACGTGTTGAGCCGTGTGCTGCTGTCATGATGTGACATGTGCAGATGACGTGTTGAGCCGTGTGCTGCTGTCATGATGTGACATGTGCAGATGAAGTGTTGAGCCGTGTGCTGCTGTCATGATGAGCCGTGTGCTGCTGTCATGATGAGCCGTGTGCTGCTGTCATGATGAGCCGTGTGCTGCTGTCATGATGAGCCGTGTGCTGCTGTCATGATGAGCCGTGTGCTGCTGTCATGATGAGCCGTGTGCTGCTGTCATGATGTGACGTGTGCAGATGACGTGTTGAGCCGTGTGCTGCTGTCATGATGTGACATGTGCAGATGACGTGTTGAGCCGTGTGCTGCTGTCATGATGTGACATGTGCAGATGACGTGTTGAGCCGTGTGCTGCTGTCATGATGTGACATGTGCAGATGACGTGTTGAGCCGTGTGCTGCTGTCATGATGTGACATGTGCAGATGACGTGTTGAGCCGTGTGCTGCTGTCATGATGTGACATGTGCAGATGACGTGTTGAGCCGTGTGCTGCTGTCATGATGTGACGTGTGCAGATGACGTGTTGAGCCGTGTGCTGCTGTCATGATGTGACATGTGCAGATGACGTGTTGAGCCGTGTGCTGCTGTCATGATGTGACGTGTGCAGATGACGTGTTGAGCCGTGTGCTGCTGTCATGATGTGACGTGTGCAGATGACGTGTTGAGCCGTGTGCTGCTGTCATGATGTGACGTGTGCAGATGACGTGTTGAGCCGTGTGCTGCTGTCATGATGTGACGTGTGCAGATGACGTGTTGAGCCGTGTGCTGCTGTCATGATGTGACGTGTGCAGATGACGTGTTGAGCCGTGTGCTGCTGTCATGATGTGACATGTGCAGATGACGTGTTGAGCCGTGTGCTGCTGTCATGATGTGACGTGTGCAGATGACGTGTTGAGCCGTGTGCTGCTGTCATGATGTGACGTGCAGATGACGTGTTGAGCCGTGTGCTGCTGTCATGATGTGACGTGTGCAGATGACGTGTTGAGCCGTGTGCTGCTGTCATGATGTGACATGTGCAGATGACGTGTTGAGCCGTGTGCTGCTGTCATGATGTGACATGTGCAGATGACGTGTTGAGCCGTGTGCTGCTGTCATGATGTGACGTGTGCAGATGACGTGTTGAGCCGTGTGCTGCTGTCATGATGTGACATGTGCAGATGACGTGTTGAGCCGTGTGCTGCTGTCATGATGTGACATGTGCAGATGACGTGTTGAGCCGTGTGCTGCTGTCATGATGTGACATGTGCAGATGATGTGTTGAGCCGTGTGCTGCTGTCATGATGTGACGTGCAGATGACGTGTTGAGCCGTGTGCTGCTGTCATGATGTGACGTGCAGATGACGTGTTGAGCCGTGTGCTGCTGTCATGATGTGACGTGTGCAGATGACGTGTTGAGCCGTGTGCTGGTGTCATGATGTGACATGTGCAGATGACGTGTTGAGCCGTGTGCCGCTGTCATGATGTGACGTGTGCAGATGACGTGTTGAGCCGTGTGCTGCTGTCATGATGTGACGTGTGCAGATGACGTGTTGAGCCGTGTGCTGCTGTCATGATGTGACGTGTGCTGCTGTCATGATGTGACGTGCAGATGACGTGTTGAGCCGTGTGCTGCTGTCATGATGTGACGTGTGCAGATGACGTGTTGAGCCGTGTGCTGCTGTCATGATGTGACGTGTGCAGATGACGTGTTGAGCCGTGTGCTGCTGTCATGATGTGACGTGTGCAGATGACGTGTTGAGCCGTGTGCTGGTGTCATGATGTGACATGTGCAGATGACGTGTTGAGCCGTGTGCTGCTGTCATGATGTGACGTGTGCAGATGACGTGTTGAGCCGTGTGCTGCTGTCATGATGTGACGTGCAGATGACGTGTTGAGCCGTGTGCTGCTGTCATGATGTGACGTGCAGATGACGTGTTGAGCCGTGTGCTGCTGTCATGATGTGACGTGTGCAGATGACGTGTTGAGCCGTGTGCTGCTGTCATGATGTGACGTGTGCAGATGACGTGTTGAGCCGTGTGCTGCTGTCATGATGTGACGTGCAGATGACGTGTTGAGCCGTGTGCTGCTGTCATGATGTGACGTGCAGATGACGTGTTGAGCCGTGTGCTGCTGTCATGATGTGACGTGTGCAGATGACGTGTTGAGCTGTGTGCTGCTGTCATGATGTGACGTGTGCAGATGACGTGTTGAGCCGTGTGCTGGTGTCATGATGTGACATGTGCAGATGACGTGTTGAGCCGTGTGCTGCTGTCATGATGTGACGTGTGCAGATGACGTGTTGAGCCGTGTGCTGCTGTCATGATGTGACGTGTGCTGCTGTCATGATGTGACATGTGCAGATGAAGTGTTGAGCCGTGTGCTGCTGTCATGATGTGACGTGTGCAGATGACGTGTTGAGCCGTGTGCTGCTGTCATGATGTGACGTGTGCTGCTGTCATGATGTGACATGTGCAGATGACGTGTTGAGCCGTGTGCTGCTGTCATGATGTGACATGTGCAGATGACGTGTTGAGCCGTGTGCTGCTGTCATGATGTGACGTGTGCAGATGACGTGTTGAGCCGTGTGCTGCTGTCATGATGTGACATGTGCAGATGACGTGTTGAGCCGTGTGCTGCTGTCATGATGTGACATGTGCAGATGACGTGTTGAGCCGTGTGCTGCTGTCATGATGTGACATGTGCAGATGATGTGTTGAGCCGTGTGCTGCTGTCATGATGTGACGTGCAGATGACGTGTTGAGCCGTGTGCTGCTGTCATGATGTGACGTGCAGATGACGTGTTGAGCCGTGTGCTGCTGTCATGATGTGACATGTGCAGATGACGTGTTGAGCCGTGTGCTGGTGTCATGATGTGACATGTGCAGATGACGTGTTGAGCCGTGTGCCGCTGTCATGATGTGACGTGTGCAGATGACGTGTTGAGCCGTGTGCTGCTGTCATGATGTGACGTGTGCAGATGACGTGTTGAGCCGTGTGCTGCTGTCATGATGTGACGTGTGCTGCTGTCATGATGTGACGTGCAGATGACGTGTTGAGCCGTGTGCCGCTGTCATGATGTGACGTGTGCAGATGACGTGTTGAGCCGTGTGCTGCTGTCATGATGTGACGTGTGCAGATGACGTGTTGAGCCGTGTGCTGCTGTCATGATGTGACGTGTGCTGCTGTCATGATGTGACGTGCAGATGACGTGTTGAGCCGTGTGCTGCTGTCATGATGTGACGTGTGCAGATGACGTGTTGAGCCGTGTGCTGCTGTCATGATGTGACGTGTGCAGATGACGTGTTGAGCCGTGTGCTGCTGTCATGATGTGACGTGTGCAGATGACGTGTTGAGCCGTGTGCTGGTGTCATGATGTGACATGTGCAGATGACGTGTTGAGCCGTGTGCTGCTGTCATGATGTGACGTGTGCAGATGACGTGTTGAGCCGTGTGCTGCTGTCATGATGTGACGTGCAGATGACGTGTTGAGCCGTGTGCTGCTGTCATGATGTGACGTGCAGATGACGTGTTGAGCCGTGTGCTGCTGTCATGATGTGACGTGTGCAGATGACGTGTTGAGCCGTGTGCTGCTGTCATGATGTGACGTGTGCAGATGACGTGTTGAGCCGTGTGCTGCTGTCATGATGTGACGTGCAGATGACGTGTTGAGCCGTGTGCTGCTGTCATGATGTGACGTGCAGATGACGTGTTGAGCCGTGTGCTGCTGTCATGATGTGACGTGTGCAGATGACGTGTTGAGCTGTGTGCTGCTGTCATGATGTGACGTGTGCAGATGACGTGTTGAGCCGTGTGCTGGTGTCATGATGTGACATGTGCAGATGACGTGTTGAGCCGTGTGCTGCTGTCATGATGTGACGTGTGCAGATGACGTGTTGAGCCGTGTGCTGCTGTCATGATGTGACGTGTGCTGCTGTCATGATGTGACATGTGCAGATGAAGTGTTGAGCCGTGTGCTGCTGTCATGATGTGACGTGTGCAGATGACGTGTTGAGCCGTGTGCTGCTGTCGTGTGCAGATGATGTGATGTGCTGCTCATGTGTGTAACTGAAGACGACTTCACAGGTGGAGTAACCAGGATCCTCACAGCATATCAGATGAAGGATTACTTCAAATCTGTTGAGACTTTTCTGCTCTGGGCCAAAGAATTTGCCTGTGCCTGAATATTAATATCTCCATGCTATATGAAACGAGTAGTATGTCTGAATTCACAGTAT
>NC_137099.1:518570-548570 GCF_949357685.1 Gobio gobio | reverse complement strand
ATACCACCATCGACAGTGTTACAACCCAGAAACAGATCACCACATACCCTAATCAGAAGCCTTGGATGAACAGGGAAGTTCGACTCCTGCTGAAGTCACGCAATACTGCCTTCAGATCAGGTGATGCACAAGCCTACAGTACATCCAGAGCTAACCTGAAGAGGGGCATCAAAAAGGCCAAGCACTGCTACAAGCTAAAGATAGAGGGTCACTTTTCCAACTCTGACCCTCGACGCATGTGGCAGGGCATTCAGGCCATCAGTGACTACAAACCCACCCACTCCACCCCCGCAGCCACTGATGTCAACTTCCTGAACGAGCTAAATTACTTCTATGCTCGTTTTGAAAGAGACAACAGAGAAACTGCCACCAAGCTCAAACCCTCAGCTGACCACCCACCAATCACACTCTCCTCCACAGATGTCTGCAAGGCACTGAGCCGGATCAGCGCACACAAGGCTGCTGGACCAGACAACATCCCTGGACGTGTGCTCAGGGCATGTGCGGAGCAGCTCGCTGGGGTTTTTACAGACATTTTCAACCTGTCTCTTGCCCAAGCAGCTGTACCGACATGCTTTAAACGCACTTCCATTGTGCCAGTGCCGAAACACTCTAACCCGAGGTGCCCTAATGACTACCGCCCTGTAGCACTCACACCCATCGTCATGAAGTGCTTTGAGCGGCTGGTCCTGGAACACCTAAAAGACTCTATACCATCCACATTGGACTCACACCAGTTTGCCTACCGCAGCAATAGGAGCACAGAGGATGCCGTTTCCATGGCACTGCACTCTGTGCTCACCCATCTGGACCATAAGAACACGTATGCACGCATGCTGTTTGTTGACTTCAGCTCAGCATTCAACACTGTCATCCCATCCAAGTTAATAGCCAAACTTGGAGACCTGGGCATCAACACTTCAATGTGTAACTGGATTTTGGACTTCCTAACTGACAGACCCCAGAATGTTCGTTCAGGATTCACCTGCTCCACATCCATCACACTCAACACTGGTGTACCACAGGGCTGTGTGCTAAGTCCGTTTCTCTACTCCCTCTTCACCGCCGACTGCAAGCCTGTGTATGGATCTAATTCCATCGTCAAGTTTGCGGACGACACTACGGTGATTGGTCTCATCAGCAACAACGATGAGACTGCCTATAGCGAGGAGATCCAGCACCTGG
This sequence comes from Gobio gobio, assembly GCF_949357685.1. Classification (NCBI taxonomy): domain Eukaryota; kingdom Metazoa; phylum Chordata; class Actinopteri; order Cypriniformes; family Gobionidae; genus Gobio; species Gobio gobio. The sequence goes on along the minus strand of NC_137099.1, from coordinate 547,385 downwards.
CCACATGGTGCGCTGATAATAACCTGCTCCTCAACACCACCAAAACGAAGGAGCTCATCGTGGACTTCAGGAAGGAGTCAAGAGGCACACACGACACCATCCACATCAATGGAATGGCTGTTGAACGTGTCTCCAGTTTCAAGTTCCTGGGGATCCACATCTCGGCGGACATGTCGTGGACGACCAACACCTCCAGCCTGGTCAAGAAGGCTCACCAGCGCCTCTTCTTCCTGAGGACACTGAGGAAGAATCAGCTCTCCTCGGCTATCCTGGTGAACTTCTATCGCTGCGCAATAGAAAGCATCCTGACCAACTGTGTGGCAGTATGGTATGGGAGCTGCTCTGTTGCGGAGCGCAAGGCACTGCAGCGGGTGGTGAAAACTGCCCAGCGCATCACAGGGACTCCACTGCCTGCCATCGAACACATCCAGAGGAAACGCTGCCTGCATCGAGCTCGCAGCATCCTCAAGGACTCCTCTCACCCAGCCCACAGACTGTTTTCTCTCCTGCCCTCCGGCAGGCGTTTCAGGATCCACCGGACCAGGACCAGCAGACTAAAGAACAGTTTTTTCCCCAGAGCTGTCTCTTTATTGAACTCAAACCCCCGTTGATCCACTTCCCTCATAAACTGATAACTCTCCTACCTCACATCTTCCTTCACTTTGTTATTTGCACTACCGACTGTTTATCACAGTAACAACTGTTTACATATGCATCTTGCACTGCCATATCTTAACTGGATTATGCTCATTTGCACTGCAGACTGTATTTATAGTACCAATGTTTACATTTGCATTTTGCACTGTACTTCTAACTGTAATATGCAACCACTTTCCACTGCACTTTACACTTTTTTTTTCCGGATAGCTCTGTCCATAATTTATTGCACTACCCTAATCCACTGCTATTCCTCATATTAGCCTAGCATATTATTGTATACCTCTATCTGTAAAATTCTGTTTATAGTAATAGCCATCTGTATATTGTATTCATAGTACATATTCACCTGTAAATTCTGTTTATAGTAATAGCCATCTGTATATTTATTCACTGTACATATTCACCTGTAAATTCAGTTCTGTTTATAGTAATAACGTCTCTCTATTTATACATATTTATACATATTCAGTACATATCCATGTCCTGCACTTACGCATCCATTGTATATCCTGCACTTGCTGCTATTGCACTTCTGGTTAGACCTAAACTGCATTTCGTTGCCTTGTACTTGTACTTGTGTAATGACAATAAAGTTGAATCTAATCTAATCTAATCTAATCTAATCTAATATGGCATAAGACACCATCATTGGAGATGGCAGCACATATGGTTATGTTGGCACCCCTATATCCTGGAACTGTGGCCCTGTGCCCAATGAGCTTCCTCCTCGTCTCCTCACTGAAGCCGGCTTCATCGACATCAATGAAGACATGATGTGCCCCCTCAACTTCAAGCTCTGAGTAAAAAAAGGCACAACTACAATGAAAGGTGACTCCAGTAGACTCTAACTGAGAGTCGCTTATGACAAGGCATTACAGTATAGTAATGTTTCCTTACCTCCACATGTTGGCATCTGGCTTCCTTTGAAATGCTCCTCTATAGAGCTGCTTCATGGCCATATGGTTCCATAATAGGACGCGGTAAATGCTGGTCAGGCTCACGTTGTTGATGTTCCTAAATGTGCCCTGATCTGCCATCACTGCTTCCCAATCCATGTTTACAGCGGCCGCCTCCTGCTCAGCACTAAACATCTTCCCTCTACCACCAGAGAATGGCCTGTAAAGAATACATGTAATGGGAATGAGGAAACAGTTACATATAGTATATCACTGAAGATATTTCTGTATCTACTGTACAGCAACATTACCTGTTTTTCCTGTCGGTACAGGTTGGACTCTTTGTCCCTGTCACAATTCACCAGTGAGAGTACCCGTGATCACCACCGGAGGGCACTCTAACCCGGACTGTCATTTCATCAAAGACTACATTACCCATAATCCTTTGCCCGGATTCATCTTCACTCATTGTTTGCACCTGTGTCTCATCACCTCAGTACCCCATTGCCCCAGCCTATATAAACCATGTTCACTCTGTCATTCATTGCGAAGTCTTGTTTGTTGTAAACTGCATTTCTGAGCGTTTTCCCTGCTTTCATGTCTCTGGTTTTGGATTTCTTGCCTGTTCCGTGGATTACCCGTTTGCCTGTCTCTCCTGTCTTGTTTGCTGTCTTTTGGATCTTCTACCTTCTGTCTCAGAGCAGTAAGTTACAGTCCCATGATTTATAACGTGATCAATAACAGTCGCCCGGATTTCATCTGAAACTTGAGCCCTTGCAACTACACCTCCGCCTCGCCTCGGACTCCTCTTCCTCGGACCCCTCTTCCTCGGACTCCTCTTCCTCGGACTCCTCTTCCTCGGACTCCTCTTCCTCTGACCCCTCTTCCTCGGACCCCTCTTCCTCGGACTCCTCTTCCTCGGACTCCTCTTCCTCGGACTCCTCTTCCTCGGACTCCTCTTCCTCGGACTCCTCTACCTCGGACTCCTCTACCTCGGACTCCTCTACCTCGGACTCCTCTTCCTCTGACCCCTCTTCCTCGGACCCCTCTACCTCGGACCCCTCTTCCTCGGACCCCTCTTCCTCGGACCCCTCTGCCTCGGACCCCTCTTCCACGGACCCCTCTGCCTCGGACCCCTCTGCCTCAGACCCCTCTGCCTCGGACCCCTCTTCCACGGACCCCTCTTCCTCGGACCCCTCTACCTCGGACTCCTCTACCTCGGACTCCTCTTCCTCGGACCCCTCTTCCTCGGACCCCTCTACCTCGGACCCCTCTACCTCGGACCCCTCTTCCTCGGACCCCTCTTCCTCGGACTCCTCTTCCTCGGACTCCTCTACCTCGGACCCCTCTTCCTCGGACTCCTCTTCCTCGGACCCCTCTTCCTCGGACTCCTCTTCCTCGGACTCCTCTTCCTCGGACTCCTCTACCACGGACCCCTCTTCCTCGGACTCTTCTTCCTCGGACTCCTCTACCTCGGACCCCTCTTCCTCGGACTCTTCTTCCTCGGACTCCTCTACCTCGGACCCCTCTTCCTCGGACCCCTCTACCTCGGACCCCTCTTCCTCGGACTCCTCAACCTCGGACTCCTCTACCTCTGACTCCTCTTCCTCGGACTCCTCTTCCTCGGACCCCTCTTCCTCGGACTCCTCTACCTCGGACCCCTCTTCCTCGGACTCCTCTTCCTCGGACCCCTCTTCCTCGGACCCCTCTTCCTCGGACTCCTCTACCTCGGACCCCTCTTCCTCGGACTCCTCTACCTCGGACCCCTCTTCCTCGGACCCCTCTTCCTCGGACTCCTCTACCTCGGACTCCTCTTCCTCGGACCCCTCTTCCTCGGACTCCTCTACCTCGGACCCCTCTTCCTCGGACTCCTCTACCTCGGACCCCTCTTCCTCGGACCCCTCTTCCTCGGACTCCTCTACCTCGGACCCCTCTTCCTCGGACTCCTCTTCCTCGGACCCCTCTTCCTCGGACTCCTCTTCCTCGGACCCCTCTTCCTCGGACCCCTCTTCCTCGGACTCCTCTACCTCGGACCCCTCTTCCTCGGACTCTTCTTCCTCGGACTCCTCTTACTCGGACCCCTCTTCCTCGGACTCATCTTCCTCGGACTCCTCTTCCTCGGACCCCTCTTCCTCGGACTCCTCTACCTCGGACCCCTCTTCCTCTGACTCTTCTTCCTCGGACTCCTCTACCTCGGACCCCTCTTCCTCGGACTCCTCTACCTCGGACCCCTCTTCCTCGGACTCCTCTTCCTCGGACTCCTCTTCCTCGGACCCCTCTTCCTCGGACTCCTCTACCTCGGACCCCTCTTCCTCGGACTCTTCTTCCTCGGACTCCTCTACCTCGGACTCCTCTTCCTCGGACCCCTCTTCCTCGGACCCCTCTTCCTCGGACTCCTCTACCTCGGACTCTTCTTCCTCGGACTCTTCTTCCTCGGACCCCTCTTCCTCGGACACCTCTACCTCGGACCCCTCTTCCTCGGACTCCTCTACCTCGGACTCTTCTTCCTCGGACTCTTCTTCCTCGGACCCCTCTTCCTCGGACCCCTCTTCCTCGGACCCCTCTTCCTCGGACTCCTCTACCTCGGACTCCTCTACCTCGGACTCCTCTTCCTCGGACTCCTCTACCTCGGACCCCTCTTCCTCGGACTCCTCTACCTCGGACTCCTCTACCTCGAACTCCTCTTCCTCGGACACCTCTACCTCGGACCCCTCTTCCTCGGACTCCTCTACCTCGGACTCTTCTTCCTCGGACTCTTCTTCCTCGGACCCCTCTTCCTCGGACCCCTCTTCCTCGGACCCCTCCTCCTCGGACTCCTCTACCTCTACCTCGAACTCCTCTTCCTCGGACACCTCTACCTCGAACTCCTCTTCCTCGGACCTCTCTACCTCGAACTCCTCTTCCTCGGACACCTCTACCTCGGACTCCTCTACCTCGGACTCCTCTACCTCGAACTCCTCTTCCTCGGACACCTCTACCTCGGACCCCTCTTCCTCGGACTCCTCTACCTCGGACTCTTCTTCCTCGGACTCTTCTTCCTCGGACCCCTCTTCCTCGGACCCCTCTTCCTCGGACCCCTCCTCCTCGGACTCCTCTACCTCTACCTCGAACTCCTCTTCCTCGGACACCTCTACCTCGGACCCCTCTTCCTCGGACTCCTCTACCTCGGACTCTTCTTCCTCGGACTCTTCTTCCTCGGACCCCTCTTCCTCGGACTCCTCTTCCTCGGACTCCTCTTCCTCTGACTCCTCTACCTCGGACTCCTCTACCTCGAACTCCTCTTCCTCGGACTCCTCTTCCTCGGACTCCTCTACCTCGGACTCCTCTACCTCGAACTCCTCTTCCTCGGACACCTCTACCTCGGACCCCTCTTCCTCGGACACCTCTACCTCGGACCCCTCTTCCTCGGACTCCTCTACCTCGGACTCCTCTACCTCGGACTCCTCTTCCTCGGACTCCTCTTCCTCGGACTCCTCTTCCTCGGACTCCTCTACCTCGAACTCCTCTTCCTCGGACTCCTCTACCTCGAACTCCTCTTCCTCGGACTCCTCTTCCTCGGACTCCTCTTCCTCGGACTCCTCTACCTCGGACTCTTCCTCCTCGGACTCTTCTTCCTCGGACCCCTCTTCCTCGGACCCCTCTTCCTCGGACCCCTCTTCCTCGGACCCCTCTTCCTCGGACTCCTCTACCTCGGACTCCTCTACCTCGGACTCCTCTTCCTCGGACTCCTCTACCTCGGACCCCTCTTCCTCTGACTCCTCTACCTCGGACCCCTCTTCCTCGGACTCCTCTACCTCGGACTCCTCTTCCTCGGACCCCTCTTCCTCGGACTCCTCTTCCTCGGACTCCTCTTCCTCGGACTCCTCTACCTCGGACTCCTCTACCTCGGACTCCTCTTCCTCGGACCCCTCTACCTCTTCCTCTCACTCTGCCTTAGACCTCCTCCATCCATGCTGGCAAAGAACAACAGACATTAGCTGTTCTGCAAGAGGGTGGGGAAATGTGTCAATCCAGTGAGAAAGGGTTAACACATTTTCAAGACGTGTCTTCTGCTCTGCTGAGATGGTGGTGATGAAAACAACTGAGTGGATACTAGTTTCTTTAACCAGGTCAAATCATTGAACGTGTTTTTCTGAAATATTTTAGTTGGACATTTGGGTAAAATGTTACCACTTGTTTTTTTGTTACTTCACTTTCGAGGCTACAGTCATTCATTGAATAAACTATTATTATACTATATAAATATAAATGCCACTCTGCACCAGACAGAAATATAGAAATATCCTCCTGAGACCCAGATTAGAGGTTTTGACATTATTTAACGAATTTCTCTGGCAACATACACAGTTTTAAGTCTGGATATTCCTATGAAATACAAGACATTCTTATGAAAATATTATTACACGTCTTTTTACATTACAACAGATTAATAGGCAAATTAGATACAGTGTATAGATGCATTGCCTATAGAATGGCATTTATGGCCATGTTTATATTGCATAAAGTAAAATGGTATATCAAATTATTCTGTATCTTTCATAACATTGAGAATCATCTTTAAACAAAGATGATATAAAAATTAGTGTCCTCTACAGAGCAGAAGATATAACATAGCCTATAACATAGGAATAAAAAATACTCCAAACAATAAAAATAAAAATAAATTCTGTTTCAAAGGAAGATGATATGTTACAATACTAGTAACGAATTGAAGCAATGTAAAGGCAGACTAATAGATTAATAGACAATTTGTAGCAAAATAATTTTGAAATTCCAATTATTGGTAATTATTGGACGCGCTCCAGAACTCGGACATAAATGTGCAAATCTGCCAAATCTGTTTCGCCCATATTATTACAGTATCAACTGAGGGTGCTCAAAAATCTGGATTCGGTGCATCCCTACAATTGAGCTCATATTGATTAAATTCAGGATATGTATGACCTGTCGATCTCTCCTCATGGTTCTGACAAACACACCGGTGTGATGATATAAGAACCGTAAAGTAAAGTAAACGATTGATTCTTTCTATAAAAAGCTTTCTGAAGTCTTGTTAGTTCTGGAATGTTTCCTGCTTCTTTTCAGCTTCTATTAATTCAGATTTAAAACATTGCCCTTCAGCAGACAATTATCCCTCAGTGCAAACGTGTAGAACGAGCAAATACTGCAGTTTAATGAGAGATGAACAGACTATTCCCTCCGCTCTCTCTCTCTCTCTCTCTCTCTCTCTCCGTGCCCTTGAGTATCTGTCACTATGGATGAGTCTCCGGCACAGAAGCCGGTGAAATGAGTGCGAGGCTGTTTGTTCCAGGACTGACTCCATGTATTTATGAAGCTGAAGCTTCAGAGCTGATGGAGTTTGATTGATTCCTCATGAACCTGCCAGAGAACTGTGCAAGACAAGACAACTTATTCATCTTAGCATTTCATCTCACTTTACAGCTAAAGATCCTTTAAATTAAATCAACTGACTTGATAAACTCAACTGTTTGCCAATAACACAATGAGATACACGATACACGCCTGCCTTCACACACACATGAGCTTCCCATTCTTCACCCGTAGGGTTTAATATGGAGTCACAGCTCTAACAGCTCCAGCTCTTCTTTCCTCAAGGTTTAGGAGTGTGTTTATGGGGATTCTTCATTAGTGATGTTGGACGAGAAGGCCTGGCTCTCAGTCTCCGCTCTAATTCATCCCAAAGCTGTTCTATCGGGTTGAGGTCAGGACTCAAGTTCCTCCACACCAAACTCGCTCATCCATGTCTTTATGGAGCGACGCTTTGTGCACTGGTCATGCTGGGACAGGAAGGGGCCGTCCCCAAACTGGTCCCACAAAGATGGGAGCATGAAATTGTCCAAAATATCTTGGTGAAGCCCATTTAAGCCCACCGGCAACTGCCGCAGTGTATAGTTGTCATTTTCCTTTTGTAAGAATTTTTCTAGATAGTATCCATGTTGTATATCTCAATGACACGCAAGAAAACAACCAAATAAAGGATTTCAAGAGAAAAAAAAAGGTATTAACTTCCTTCCTGTCACATGAGGCAGCTTCCTACCCCTACTTCCAGGAAGCATAATGAAGGCAAACCCTCCCAAAGAAAGGCTATTTTCATGTTACTAATAAGTATTTTTTGTTCATATCATATTTTATGATATGTCTTGTAAGGGCCAAAATATTGAGGACCCTTCATCCAGTTTGGATGCGTTTCATTCTAATCGGTCATTCTCTTTATGACTATAGCTTATGATTCTACTACAATAAGGAAATTCAGACAAGTAATGAGTTTACATTTACATTATTATATGAAATCACCTACATTCAGCCATTGACTACTATGGGACTATTTATTTATTTATTTTGGTTATATAGATGCAATTTTTTCGTCATTATATTAATTTATTTTCATTTGACTTTTTGATTCACAATGCCCTGTTAGTTACTTTGTTCTGCACTATGTTCCACCATTTTAAGACAAATGTAGTTGTTGTTTGTTGTATTTCCATATTCAACAGATTATAAGATAGATGCAGCTTTTTTGAGTTTGCATCGAATGTTCTTCGACTTTTATACACTCAAAAAAATTATTTCTGATGCTGTTTACTTTATTTAAGCAATTCATCTTGATTTAACACCATTATATTAGGTTTCTGGTTCAAAGGTAATTGATTCATGTTAAACTGACTTAAAACCGTTACTCTTTGACATAACTTGATGTTTTTGAAATAACATGTTTCAATCAAGTAACCCAAAGAAATAAGACTTTCACTTCCCATCATGCTTTGCAAAGGGGCTGAATTCGGAGACTAAATGTTTAAATAAAGTGCAATTTGATGCATTATTAACAAGATGAGAAAATTGAGAGACTTTTTAATGCTTAATGTTTTGTTATGTTGGTATTTAAAAGTTTGTGTTATGTTAGTGTTTTTGGAGGTTACCATTGTGGTGAAGTGTAGAGCATGTGCTTGGGGTGAGGACCTACTAATATCTATTAATTATTATTAATATAAAAACTGCTCTGGGCATGCCATGGATGTAACAAAACCATCTGGCTAGCCATAAAATCTTGTAAAAGGTTATGTAAATGCTCTCAAAAGCTATTTTTTTTTAATTAATGTAATTAAATCTTGGAAAGGATTTCCATGTGATTAAATGGCTTTCTTTCAGCATTTAGCACTTTTGTTAGGCTAACCTAAATAAATTAGTTGGTCCAAAACATTGCAAATTAGTTGGGCTGACACTACTAAATTAAGCTGTGCCTAACCATAATAAATAAGTTGAATCAACCTTAATAAATTAAGTTGACCCAACGTAAGTACATCAAATTGGAATAACAGAATTGCATAATGTTGAAATAAAGCAAGTTAATCATGTGGAAATACTTTCCATGATTTTTTTATGTTCATTCAAAGAGTTATTTTTTTGAGTGTACATAATACATTTGTTTGTGATTGTTTATGAATAAAGATTGATCTGTTGAAAGCAGTTATTTTGTGTTAGAAGCCAAATTTTCTCATCCTAGTCAAATTTGACATTGAAGGGGAGCATACAACATATTTGCCCACCGGCAACTATAGTTGCCGCACATTCAAATACGATTTTCAAGAAAAAAAACTAAAACTTGGGGAAAATAAATGCAGAACACGTTCACATAGGACAATATTAACATGACTATATGCATGAAACCATTCAGAAACATCAGCATGCGCTGACCCCACTCTGTGACCCTCAGCATGCGCTGACCCCGCTCTGTGACTCTCAGCATGCGCTGACCCCGCTCTGTGACCCTCAGCATGCGCTGACCCCGCTCTGTGACTCTCAGCATGTGCTGACCCCGCTCTGTGACCCTCAGCATGCGCTGACCCCGCTCTGTGACTCTCAGCATGTGCTGACCCCGCTCTGTGACCCTCAGCATGTGCTGACCCCGCTCTGTGACCCTCAGCATGCGCTGACCCCGCTCTGTGACTCTCAGCATGTGCTGACCCCGCTCTGTGACCCTCAGCATGCGCTGACCCCGCTCTGTGACTCTCAGCATGTGCTGACCCCGCTCTGTGACTCTCAGCATGTGCTGACCCCGCTCTGTGACCCTCAGCATGCGCTGACCCCGCTCTGTGACTCTCAGCATGCGCTGACCCCGCTCTGTGACCCTCAGCATGAGCTGACCCCGCTCTGTGACCCTCAGCATGTGCTGACCCCACTCTGTGACCCTCAGCATGAGCTGACCCCGCTCTGTGACCCTCAGCATGTGCTGACCCCGCTCTGTGACCCTCAGCATGTGCTGACCCCGCTCTGTGACTCTCAGCATGCGCTGACCCCGCTCTGTGACCCTCAGCATGCGCTGACCCCGCTCTGTGACCCTCAGCATGCGCTGACCCCGCTCTTTGTGGCTGTGTGTAGAAGCGTCTGCAGGCCTAGTGCTTGATTTAAACACCTGTGGCCATGAAGCGGTTGAACACCTGAACTCAGGGATTCAATACTTTTGGCAATATAGTGAATATTCTCTTGATTACATAATTCTGCTTCTCGAGTCTTGATTTAAGGATGTTTAGAAGGTTTTACTGAACGACTGCTCCACAAAGGATGACCATGAGAAAGGTGTATGTTAAAATAGTAGAGGAACTTTAATTAAACAACACAAAAGATGAGAAGTGACATGGATGAGAAGATAAACTCAAATACAACCAGGCTAATGTAATCCAAATCACCATAGCAACAAATGATGAGCGGGAACACGGGAAGCAGGAAAACAAAGAGAAACAAACTAAGAGTCCTTGAAAACGCAAGAAAAATAACTAATTACCGTGCAAGCAGTAATTGTTACCCTCAATCTGTCCAATCTACACTCACCTAAAGGATTATTATAATCTCCTGAACTCCACACTGAATGTCGGAATGGGAAAGAAAGGAGATTTAAGCAGTTTTGAGCGTGGCATGGTTGTTGGTGCCAGACGGGCCGGTCTGAGTATTTCACAATCTGCTCAGTTACTGGGATTTTCACACACAACCATTTCTAGGGTTTACAAAGAATGGTGTGAAAAGGGAAAAGCATCCAGTATGCGGCAGTCCTGTGGGAGAAAATGCCTTGTTGATGCTAGAGGTCAGAGGTCATGGGCCGACTGATTCAAGCTGATAGAAGAGCAACTTTGACTGAAATAACCACTCGTTACAACCGAGGTCTGCAGCAAAGCATTTGTGAAGCCACAACACACACAACCTTGAGGCGGATGGGCTACAACAGCAGAAGACCCCACCGGGTACCACTCATCTCCACTACAAAGAGGAAAAAGAGGCGACAATTTGCACCAAAATTGGACAGTTGAAGACTGGAAAAATGTTGCCTGGTCTGATGAGTCTGGATTTCTGTTGAGGCATTCAGATGGTAGAGTCAGAATTTGGCGTAAACAGAATGAGAACATGGATCCATCATGCCTTGTTCCCACTGTGCAGGCTGGTGGTGGTGGTGTAATGGTGTGGGGGATGTTTTCTTGGCACACTTTAGGCCCCTTAGTGCCAATTGGGCATGGTTTAAATGCCACGGCCTACCTGAGCATTGTTTCTGCCCATGTCCATCCCTTTATGACCAGCGCTTCACACTGAGAGTGGACGAGCACTGGAGGAGAAACACCACAGAGCTAACCTTCGGCACACATCAGCATTAAAGGACTGATGAATAAATCAGACAGATGATAAATCATTCACTAAAACCTCTTCAAAGATGAATGTGAACATGCGTAGGCAGGACGGCGCTTTAATGTGTGATTTCCACTGATCTGTATAAATTGACATCATCAAAAGTGAAGCCATCGGCCGCCATGTTGGTGTTCCCTAAGCTCACGCGTTCTATTGGATGAAGAGGACATTACATGATTTTACTGAGGAAATATGAAACACGGTTTTCTGAAGTCTCCCTGTACGGATGAAGGACAGACGCTGGCAATCACAGTGTGGTCAGCAGGAGGTCAAGGCCAGTGTGGTCAGCAGGAGGTCAAGGCCAGTGTGGTCATCAGGAGGTCAAGGCCAGTGTGGTCATCAGGAGGTCAAGGCCAGTGTGGTCAGCAGGAGGTCAAGGCCAGTGTGGTCAGCAGGAGGTCAAGGCCAGTGTGGTCATCAGGAGGTCAAGGCCAGTGTGGTCAGCAGGAGGTCAAGGCCGGTGTGGTCAGCAGGAGGTCAAGGCCAGTGTGATCATCAGGAGGTCAAGGCCAGTGTGGTCAGCAGGAGGTCAAGGCCGGTGTGGTCATCAGGAGGTCAAGGCCAGTGTGGTCATCAGGAGGTCAAGGCCAGTGTGGTCATCAGGAGGTCAAGGCCAGTGTGGTCAGCAGGAGGTCAAGGCCAGTGTGATCATCAGGAGGTCAAGGCCAGTGTGGTCAGCAGGAGGTCAAGGCCAGTGTGATCATCAAGAGGTCAAGGCCAGTGTGGTCATCAGGAGGTCAAGGCCAGTGTGGTCATCAGGAGGTCAAGGCCAGTGTGGTCAGCAGGAGGTCAAGGCCGGTGTGGTCAGCAGGAGGTCAAGGCCAGTGTGGTCAGCACGAGGTCAAGGCCGGTGTGATCATCAGGAGGTCAAGTCCAGTGTGGTCATCAGGAGGTCAAGGCCAGTGTGGTCAGCAGGAGGTCAAGGCCAGTGTGGTCAGCACGAGGTCAAGGCCAGTGTGGTCAGCAGGAGGTCAAGGCCGGTGTGGTCATCAGGAGGTCAAGGCCCGTGTGGTCATCAGGAGGTCAAGGCCAGTGTGGTCAGCACGAGGTCAAGGCCAGTGTGGTCATCAGGAGGTCAAGGCCAGTGTGATCATCAGGAGGTCAAGGCCAGTGTGGTCAACAGGAGGTCAAGGCCAGTGTGGTCATCAGGAGGTCAAGGCCAGTGTGGTCATCAGGAGGTCAAGGCCAGTGTGGTCAGCAGGAGGTCAAGGCCAGTGTGGTCAGCACGAGGTCAAGGCCAGTGTGGTCAGCACGAGGTCAAGGCCAGTGTGGTCATCAGGAGGTCAAGGCCAGTGTGGTCATCAGGAGGTCAAGGCCAGTGTGGTCAGCAGGAGGTCAAGGCCAGTGTGGTTATCAGGAGGTCAAGGCCAGTGTGGTCAGCAGGAGGTCAAGGCCGGTGTGATCAGCAGGAGGTCAAGGCCAGTGTGGTCAGCAGGAGGTCAAGGCCAGTGTGGTCATCAGGAGGTCAAGGCCAGTGTGGTCAGCAGGAGGTCAAGGCCGGTGTGATCAGCAGGAGGTCAAGGCCAGTGTGGTCAGCAGGAGGTCAAGGCCAGTGTGGTCATCAGGAGGTCAAGGCCGGTGTGATCAGCAGGAGGTCAAGGCCGGTGTGATCAGCAGGAGGTCAAGGCCAGTGTGGTCATCAGGAGGTCAAGGCCAGTGTGGTCAGCAGGAGGTCAAGGCCAGTGTGGTCATCAGGAGGTCAAGGCCAGTGTGGTCAGCAGGAGGTCAAGGCCGGTGTGATCAGCAGGAGGTCAAGGCCAGTGTGGTCATCAGGAGGTCAAGGCCAGTGTGGTCATCAGGAGGTCAAGGCCAGTGTGGTCATCAGGAGGTCAAGGCCAGTGTGGTCAGCAGGAGGTCAAGGTCAGTGTGGTCATCAGGAGGTCAAGGCCATTGTGGTCAGCAGGAGGTCAAGGCCATTGTGGTCATCAGGAGGTCAAGGCCAGTGTGGTCATCAGGAGGTCAAGGCCAGTGTGGTCATCAGGAGGTCAAGGCCAGTGTGGTCAGCAGGGTTCAGTTCACCTCGCTACACTTTACTCTTTCTCCATCGAACAGTAAAGGAGTATTCTCATCAAACATACATCCATGCTAAATATTAAATTACGATTTCTAACTGTGATAATTACTCAGCCAATGGGCTCTAGGATCATTAGTCACATGTCATGTACATGTAGATGAGCAGATGGACAGATCAACACCATCAGGCGAGCACAGCCTGAGCATCAGCGTCTCCAGAAGAAGCTCTTGGTCTGATCGCTGTGGGGAAGTGTGTTAGCACTGAATAAGGACACACACACACTGACTCATGACCCGGCCTCTGGACACAGCGAGAAACAGCTCATTCGTTTCCGATCATACTGTGCGTTTAATGGGAACTGGTGTAGATTACTGTGCATGTGTCACACTTGTGTGTGTGTGATTGGTCGGTGTGATGACGCCTCACACACGTCTGTGTTAAAGCAGAGCGGCGTCAGTTCCTGTGATGGATCGGCTCTTCAGTGAACACTAGCCAGACCAGACGTATCGCCACGGCAACTGCATACCAATTACCTAAGCAACTACAAAGCAACCACCCTAGTAACTGCATAGCAACGCCATAACAACCACCTAGAAACCAGAACTCTGCAGCTGTGAGTTGGGTACAGATTTTCACAGATCAATTCAAAATCTCATTTAATATTTGAAGCACACTGAAGTGTGTGTGTGTGTGTGTGTGTGTGTGTGTGTGTGTGTGTGTGTGTGTGTGTGATGGGTAGGTTTAGGGGCAGGGGCAGTGTAGGGGGATTGAAAATACGGTATGTACGGTATAAAAACCATTACGCCTATGGAAAGTCCCCATAATATATGAAAACCCAACGTGTGTGTGTGTGTGTGTGTGTGTGTGTGTGTGTGTGTGTGTGTGTGTGTGTGTGTGTGTGTGTGTGTGTGTGTGTGTGTGTGTGTGTGTGTGTGTGTGTGTGTGTGTGTGTGTGTGTGTGTGTGTGTGTGTGTGTGTGTGTGTGTGTGTGTGTGTGAGTGAGTGTGTGTGTGTGTGTGTGTGTGTGTGTGTGCGTGAGTGTGTGAGTGAGTGTGTGTTTGTGTGCGTGAGTGTGTGTGTGTGTGTGTGTGAGTGAGTGTGTGTGTGTGTGCGTGAGTGTGTGAGTGCATTGATATAAAGGACCGTGAAACCTCACTTTAAGAAGTGTGTTCTGCGTGTGATGATGATCCTTCACAAACCTCTCAGGACACGATAAAAGCAAACCCTGAGAACATCAACACTGCCTCCAGACGACTGCAGTGCATTTATTAATGATAAAAAACAATAGCTAAACATGAAAATGAACAAAATGTGACATTAAAAGATCTAATTACCTCAAACTAAAAGTGAATGCCTCAATACATTACGTCTCTTTCACACGAGTGACCCCTGCTGAGAACACTTATAATGTTTATCCCTGACGTGAACATTAAAGTGTGTTTAACATCCATCCATCCATCTCTCTCTCTCTCTCTCTCTCTCTCTCTCTCAAATAAACCTCCATCACGTGTTCTGCTTCAAAGAGGTTCTTTCTCTGAAAAACACAAAGAGCAACAAAGACCGACCTTTAGCACTTTATTAAAAGGCAGGAAGTGAAAGAGGAGGCCGTCTGTAGGCTGGACATTTCCATAAAACCAAAATGGAGGACACTTTACGCAATTTAATGAGGCAAGAATAATCGCACAGGACTCTGTTGTCCATCATATCGATGGTTTCGTGATCCAGTGATTCTGCAATACTCTACTCATTGCCAGACCGTTTGATCTGCGATATATCCTGATGAGGCAAACAAGTGTGTGTTCACAGATTTGGTATTTATTCAAGACATTGTGATGTCTGTTTCAACAACTGACCACTGAGATGAACCTTGCAAAGTGCACAGTGCCTAAAAACATCACATTTCTGGACTTCTGGAAATAACAGAAATACATAAATAAACAAATAATGAATGCGAAAAATATGTTTATATACACATTTCAGTTCTTAAAGGGTTAGTTCAGCCAAAACTGTAGATTGTGTCATTAATGACTGAGCCTCATGTGGTTGGACACCCGTCAGACCTCCGTTCATCTTCAGACACAAATGAAGATATTTTAGTGTAAATCTGATGCTCTGAAAGGCCTCCATTGGCTCAACTTTACACTCTCAAGACCCTTAAAAGACACTAAAGACTAAAGTTACAAAGTCCATCTCACTACAGCGGCTCTACAATAACTTTATGAAGACGAGAATAGTTTCTGTGCGCAAAAAAACCCTAAATAACGACTTATATAGTGATGACGATTTCAAAACACGGCATCATGAAGCTTCGAAGTGTTATGAATCAGTGAGTCGATTCAGCGGTTCAGAGCGTTATGAATCAGTGAGTCGATTCAGCAGTTTGGAGCGTTATGAATCAGTGAGTCGATTCAGCGGTTTGGAGCGTTATGAATCAGTGAGTCGATTCATGTTTTTAACCAATGATATATCAGATATTTATTTGACACCGTTTTCAGCCAATCATTCGTTTGACCAGAGATCTTACGCCATTAGCCGCTGTGCTGCTGCGTCCCAATTAAGATTCGAGAGCAGGTTTTTATAGGCCGAATCGGTCTGGCCTGAGGCTGTGCCGGAGAGCTTACAATCTGGACTGTCCGGCCAAAATCCGGACATATGGCCACCCTAGCCGTCTGTCGGACCTCATTCTCCAGTGTTCACACTGTCCACCCTTTATCCAAAGCAACTTACAGTACACTTATTACAGGGACAATCCGCCTGGAGCAACATGGAGTAAAGTGCCTTGCTCAAGGACACACTGGTGGTGGGATCGAACCAACAACCTTCCGAGCATCAGTGTGGTGACAAGAGAAGTCCAAAGTCCCCGGATGATCTACTCTTTCCCAGGGGTGCATTACTCTCACGGCTAATATTGCCCACAATCCATTGAGCTTTGGAGGAGGATTCGCTTCAGAACTGCAAACACAAGAAAAAGTGTTCATCTCAGACAGAGAAGCGTGATTGGTCACTCAGAGAACACGCCCACATGGAAATAATCTACATGAACATATATGTTTTGATATAGGTTTTTAATATATGTGACTTATATAAAATTGGCCGTTTTCCTATATTATATGTACATATATGCACGTATATTTGCATGTTCACCATCATGCCTTGTTCCCACTGTGCAGGCTGGTGGTGGTGGTGTAATGGTGTGGGGGATATTTCTTGGCACACTTTAGGCCCCTTAGTGCCAATTGGGCATGGTTTAAATGCCACGGCCTACCTGAGCATTGTTTCTGCCCATGTCCATCCCTTTATGAGCACCATGTCCCCATCCTCTGATGGCTACTTCCAGCAGGATAATGCACCGTCACAAAGCTCCAATCATTTCAAACTGGTTTCTTGAACATGACAATGAGTTCACTGGACTAAAATGGCCCCCACAGTCTCCAGATCTCAACCCAATAGAGCATCTTTGGGATGTGGTGGAACGGGAGCTTCGTGCCCACAAATCTCCATCAACTGCAAGATGCTCTCCTATCAATATGGCCAACATTTCTAAAGAATGCTTTCAGCAGCTTGTTGAGTCAATGCCACGTAGAATTAAGGCAGTTCTGAAGGCCAAAGGGTCAAACACAGTATTAGTGTGTGTTCCTAATAATCCTTTAGCTGAGTGTATCTCAGAGTGAAGCTGACAATAAAGGCATAATTACTAATCATGAGATAATAACAACATTTACACTCGTTTAGTTAACATTTTTCCAGATTTAACGATTTATCAGCTAAAAAAAATGCTTATCAAAAAGTCTCTTTGTCTTCATCGTTGACAGGAATAACTTTGGGACGTAGTGTAAGATGTCAGAAAGGAAGATAATACATTCCTCTCGTCCTCTTTCCTCTCATTCCGACGCGCCAGCACAGTCCAGCTGTTCATTACTGAGATGAGGAGGAGAGATGCTCCGTAATGAAGTGACCGTCCTGTGGTGGCAGACCCGGAGAGCTTTAACCGCTTCATCAGCATGAGCCGCGGAGAACCGCTCGCACACACGAGGACACACTCATTACAGCCGCCATTATCCCCAATCAGACCCAATCAGCCCATCAGCGCTCATGTGCCGTACTCACCCGGGCTCATTTGGGTCAATCTAGATCTGTGTAGAGATAATGCAGTGCATGTTTATAGAGGATCTGAAGAGAAGGACAGCAGCACACGGTCAGATCTCCAGCATAATGAATGGCATACTGATGCGAGTTATACAGTGAGTTATACAGCGAGTTATACAGTGAGTTATACAGTGAGTTATACAGTGAGTTATACAGTGAGTTATACAGTGAGTTATACAGTGAGTTATACAGTGAGTTATACAGTGAGTTATACAGTGAGTTATACAGTGAGTTATACAGCGAGTTATACAGCGAGTTATACAGTGAGTTATACAGCGAGTTATACAGAGTTATACAGTGAGTTATACAGTGAGTTATACAGTGAGTTATACAGCGAGTTATACAGTGAGTTATACAGCGAGTTATACAGTGAGTTATACAGTGAGTTATACAGTGAGTTATACAGCGAGTTATACAGTGAGTTATACAGTGAGTTATACAGTGAGTTATACAGTGAGTTATACAGCGAGTTATACAGTGAGTTATACAGCGAGTTATACAGAGTTATACAGTGAGTTATACAGTGAGTTATACAGTGAGTTATACAGCGAGTTATACAGTGAGTTATACAGTGAGTTATACAGCGAGTTATACAGTGAGTTATACAGCGAGTTATACAGAGTTATACAGTGAGTTATACAGTGAGTTATACAGTGAGTTATACAGTGAGTTATACAGTGAGTTATACAGCGAGTTATACAGTGAGTTATACAGCGAGTTATACAGAGTTATACAGTGAGTTATACAGTGAGTTATACAGTGAGTTATACAGCGAGTTATACAGTGAGTTATACAGCGAGTTATACAGTGAGTTATACAGTGAGTTATACAGTGAGTTATACAGTGAGTTATACAGCGAGTTATACAGTGAGTTATACAGTGAGTTATACAGTGAGTTATACAGTGAGTTATACAGCGAGTTATACAGTGAGTTATACAGTGAGTTATACAGTGAGTTATACAGCGAGTTATACAGTGAGTTATACAGTGAGTTATACAGTGAGTTATACAGTGAGTTATACAGTGAGTTATACAGCGAGTTATACAGCGAGTTATACAGCGAGTTATACAGTGAGTTATACAGTGAGTTATACAGTGAGTTATACAGCGAGTTATACAGCGAGTTATACAGTGAGTTATACAGTGAGTTATACAGCGAGTTATACAGTGAGTTATACAGCGAGTTATACAGTGAGTTATACAGTGAGTTATACAGTGAGTTATACAGTGTTATACAGTGAGTTATACAGTGAGTTATACAGTGAGTTTTACAGCGAGTTATACAGTGAGTTATACAGTGAGTTATACAGTGAGTTATACAGTGAGTTATACAGCGAGTTATACAGTGAGTTATACAGTGAGTTATACAGTGAGTTATACAGTGAGTTATACAGTGAGTTATACAGTGAGTTATGCAGCGAGTTATACAGTGAGTTATACAGTGAGTTATACAGTGAGTTATACAGTGAGTTATACAGTGAGTTATACAGTGAGTTATACAGTGAGTTATACAGCGAGTTATACAGCGAGTTATACAGCGAGTTATACAGTGAGTTATACAGTGAGTTATACAGTGAGTTATGCAGCGAGTTATACAGTGAGTTATACAGTGAGTTATACAGTGAGTTATACAGTGAGTTATACAGTGAGTTATACAGTGAGTTATACAGTGAGTTATACAGCGAGTTATACAGCGAGTTATACAGCGAGTTATACAGTGAGTTATACAGTGAGTTATACAGTGAGTTATACAGTGAGTTATACAGTGAGTTATACAGTGAGTTATACAGCGAGTTATACAGCGAGTTATACAGCGAGTTATACAGCGAGTTATACAGTGAGTTATACAGTGAGTTATACAGCGAGTTATACAGCGAGTTATACAGTGAGTTATACAGTGAGTTATACAGTGAGTTATACAGTGTTATACAGCGAGTTATACAGCGAGTTATGCAGCGAGTTATACAGTGAGTTATACAGTGAGTTATACAGCGAGTTATACAGTGAGTTATACAGCGA
Organism: Gobio gobio; assembly: GCF_949357685.1. Classification (NCBI taxonomy): domain Eukaryota; kingdom Metazoa; phylum Chordata; class Actinopteri; order Cypriniformes; family Gobionidae; genus Gobio; species Gobio gobio. The sequence continues at coordinate 527,960 of NC_137099.1, read as the reverse complement.
GTTATACAGTGAGTTATGCAGCGAGTTATGCAGTGAGTTATGCAGCGAGTTATGCAGCGAGTTATACAGTGAGTTATACAGTGAGTTATACAGCGAGTTATACAGTGAGTTATGCAGCGAGTTATACAGTGAGTTATGCAGCGAGTTATGCAGTGAGTTATGCAGCGAGTTATGCAGCGAGTTATACAGTGAGTTATACAGTGAGTTATACAGCGAGTTATACAGTGAGTTATACAGTGAGTTATGCAGCGAGTTATACAGTGAGTTATACAGTGAGTTATACAGTGAGTTATGCAGCGAGTTATACAGTGAGTTATACAGTGAGTTATACAGTGAGTTATACAGTGAGTTATACAGCGAGTTATACAGCGAGTTACACAGCGAGTTATACAGTGAGTTATACAGCGAGTTATACAGCGAGTTACACAGCGAGTTATACAGCGAGTTATACAGCGAGTTAAACAGCGAGTTATACAGTGAGTTATACAGCGAGTTATACAGCGAGTTATCCAGTGAGTTATGCAGCGAGTTATGCAGCGAATTATAGAGCGAGTTATGCAGCGAGTTATACAGTGAGTTATGCAGCGAGTTATGCATCGAGTTATTCAGCGAATTATAGAGCGAGTTATACAGTGAGTTATACAGCGAGTTACACTGCCAGTTATACAGCCAGTTATACAGTGAGTTATACAGCGAGTTATACAGCCAGTTATACAGTGAGTTATACAGCGAGATACACAGCCAGTTATACAGTGAGTTATACAGTGAGTTATACAGCGAGTTATACAGCCACTTATACAGTGAGTTATACAGAGTTATACAGCGAGTTATACAGTGAGTTATACAGTGATTTATACAGTGAGTTATGCAGCGAGTTATGCAGCGAGTTATACAGCGAGTTATACAGCGAGTTATACAGTGAGTTATACAGTGAGTTATACAGCGAGTTATACAGCCACTTATACAGTGAGTTATACAGAGTTATACAGCGAGTTATACAGCGAGATACACAGCGAGTTATACAGTGAGTTATACAGTGAGTTATACAGCGAGTTATACAGCCACTTATACAGTGAGTTATACAGAGTTATACAGCGAGTTATACAGTGAGTTATACAGTGATTTATACAGTGAGTTATGCAGCGAGTTATGCAGCGAGTTATACAGCGAGTTATGCAGCGAGTTATACAGAGTTATGCAGCGAGTTATGCAGCGAGTTATACAGAGTTATGCAGCGAGTTATGCATCGAGTTATGCAGCGAATTATAGAGCGAGTTATAGATTGAGTTATACAGCGAGTTACACAGCCAGTTATACAGTGAGTTATACAGTGAGTTATACAGTGAGTTATACAGTGAGTTATACAGCCAGTTATACAGTGAGTTATACAGTGAGTTATACAGCCAGTTATACAGTGAGTTATACAGTGAGTTATACAGCGAGTTATACAGTGAGTTATACAGTGAGTTATACAGTGAGTTATACAGTGAGTTATACAGCCAGTTATACAGTGAGTTATACAGTGAGTTATACAGCCAGTTATACAGTGAGTTATACAGTGAGTTATGCAGCGAGTTATGCAGCGAGTTATGCAGCGAGTTATACAGTGATTTATACAGCGAGTTATACAGTGAGTTATACAGCGAGTTATACAGTGAGTTATACAGTGAGTTATACAGTGAGTTATGCAGCGAATTATACAGTGAGTTATACAATGAGTTATACAGTGAGTTATACAGTGAGTTATACAGCGAGTTATACTGTGAGTTATACAGTGAGTTATACAGTGAGTTATACAGTGAGTTATACAGTGAGTTATGCAGCGAGTTATACAGTGAGTTATACAGTGAGTTATACAGTGAGTTATGCAGCGAGTTATACAGTGAGTTATACAGTGAGTTATACAGTGTGAGTTATACAGTGAGTTATGCAGCGAGTTATACAGTGAGTTATACAGTGAGTTATACAGTGAGTTATACAGCGAGTTATGCAGCGAGTTATACAGTGAGTTATACAGCGAGTTATACAGCGAGTTATACAGCGAGTTATAGAGTGAATTATACAGTGAGTTATACAGCGAGTTATACAGTGAGTTATACAGCGAGTTATACAGTGAGTTATACAGTGAGTTATACAGTGAGTTATACAGTGAGTTATACAGCGAGTTATACAGCGAGTTATACAGCGAGTTATACAGTGAGTTATACAGTGAGTTATATAGCGAGTTATACAGTGAGTTATACAGCGAGTTATACAGCGAGTTATACAGTGAGTTATACAGCGAGTTATACAGTGAATTATACAGTGAGTTATACAGCGAGTTATACAGTGAGTTATACAGCGAGTTATACAGTGAGTTATACAGTGAGTTATACAGTGAGTTATACAGCGAGTTATACAGTGAGTTATACAGTGAGTTATACAGTGAATTATACAGCGAGTTATACAGTGAGTTATACAGTGAGTTATACAGTGAGTTATACAGCGAGTTATACAGCGAGTTATACAGCGAGTTATACAGCGAGTTATACAGTGAGTTATACAGTGAGTTATACAGTGAGTTATATAGCGAGTTATACAGTGAGTTATACAGTGAGTTATACAGTGAGTTATGCAGCGAGTTATACAGTGAGTTATACAGTGAGTTATACAGTGAGTTATACAGTGAGTTATACAGCGAGTTATACAGTGAGTTATACAGTGAGTTATACAGCGAGTTATACAGCGAGTTATACAGTTATACTGTGAGTTATATCTACACATGCATCTAGTGGACACACTTTATATTAGGTGGCTTAACTACTATGTACTAACATGTTAATTAATCATTTGATACAATGCACTTATTGTGTACATACATGTTTTTACATTGTACTTACATTTAAAAAAATACCTGCATGTAATTACATCTGTAAATAAGTTCTGTAGTTACATTTTTAATTACACTGTTGACACTTCCCTTACACCTAACCCTACCCTTAAACTGACCCACACCACCACACCTGTCCCTAACTCTACCCTTTAACTGACCCACACCACCACACCTGTCCCTAACTCTACCCTTAAACTGACCCACACCACACACCTGTCCCTAACCCTACCCTTAAACTGACCCACACCACCACACCTGTCCCTAACTCTACCCTTAAACTGACCCACACCACCACACCTGTCCCTAACTCTACCCTTAAACTTACCCACACCACCACATCTGTCCCTAACCCAACCCTTAAACTGACCCACACCACCACACCTGTCCCTAACCCTACCCTTAAACTGACCCACACCACCACACCTGTCCCTAACCCGACCCTTAAACTTACCCACACCACCACACCTGTCCCTAACCCTACCCTTAACCTACCCACACCACCACACCTGTCCCTAACTCTACCCTTAAACTTACCCACACCACCACATCTGTCCCTAACCCTACCCTTAAACTGACCCACACCACCACACCTGTCCCTAACTCTACCCTTAAACTTACCCACACCCCCACACCTGTCCCTAACTCTACCCTTAAACTTACCCGCACCACCACACCTGTCCCTAACCCTACCCTTAAACTCACCCACACCACCACACCTGTCCCTAACTCTACCCTTAAACTCACCCACACCACCACACTTGTCCCTAACCCTACCCTTAAACTTACCCGCACCACCACACCTGTCCCTAACCCTACCCTTAAACTGACCCACACCACCACACCTGTCCCTAACCCTACCCTTAAACTGACCCACACCACCACACCTGTCCCTAACTCTACCCTTAAACTTACCCACACCACCACATCTGTCCCTAACCCAACCCTTAAACTGACCCACACCACCACACCTGTCCCTAACCCTACCCTTAAACTGACCCACACCACCACACCTGTCCCTAACCCGACCCTTAAACTTACCCACACCACCACACCTGTCCCTAACCCTACCCTTAACCTACCCACACCACCACACCTGTCCCTAACTCTACCCTTAAACTTACCCACACCACCACATCTGTCCCTAACCCTACCCTTAAACTGACCCACACCACCACACCTGTCCCTAACTCTACCCTTAAACTTACCCACACCCCCACACCTGTCCCTAACTCTACCCTTAAACTTACCCGCACCACCACACCTGTCCCTAACCCTACCCTTAAACTCACCCACACCACCACACCTGTCCCTAACTCTACCCTTAAACTCACCCACACCACCACACCTGTCCCTAACCCTACCCTTAAACTTACCCGCACCACCACACCTGTCCCTAACCCTACCCTTAAACTGACCCACACCACCACACCTGTCCCTAACCCTACCCTTAAACTGACCCACACCACCACACCTGTCCCTAACCCTACCCTTAAACTTACCCACACCACCACACCTGTCCCTAACCCTACCCTTAAACTGACCCACACAACCACACCTGTCCCTAACCCTACCCTTAAACTTACCCACACCACCACACCTGTCCCTAACTCTACCCTTAAACTTACCCGCACCACCACACCTGTCCCTAACTCTACCTTAAACTGACCCACACCACCACACTTGTCCCTAACTCTACCCTTAAACTTACTCAAACCACCACACCTGTCCCTAACTCTACCCTTAAACTTACTCAAACCACCACACCTGTCCCTAACTCTACCCTTAAACTCACCCACACCACCACACCTGTCCCTAACCCTACCCTTAAACTGACCCACACCACCACACTTGTCCCTAACCCTACCCTTAAACTGACCCACACCACCACACCTGTCCCTAACCCTACCCTTAAACTTACCCACACCACCACACCTGTCCCTAACTCTACCCTTAAACTTACCCACACCACCACACCTGTCCCTAACTCTACCCTTAAACTGACCCACACCACCACACCTGTCCCTAACCCTACCCTTAAACTTACCCACACCACCACACCTGTCCCTAACTCTACCCTTAAACTTACCCACACCACCACACCTGTCCCTAACCCTACCCTTAAACTTACCCACACCACCACACCTGTCCCTAACCCTACCCTTAAACTGACCCATACCACCACACCTTTCCCTAACTCTACCCTTAAACTGACCCACACCACCACACCTGTCCCTAACCCTACCCTTAAACTGACCCACACCACCACACCTGTCCCTAACTTTACCCTTAAACTTACCCACACCACCACACCTGTCCCTAACCCTACCCTTAAACTTACCCACACCACCACACCTGTCCCTAACCCTACCCTTAAACTGACCCATACCACCACACCTGTCCCTAACCCTACCCTTAAACTGACCCACACCACCACACCTGTCCCTAACCCTACCCTTAAACTGACCCACACCACCACACCTGTCCCTAACTTTACCCTTAAACTTACCCACACCACCACACCTGTCCCTAACCCTACCCTTAAACTGACCCACACCACCACACCTGTCCCTAACCCTACCCTTAAACTGACCCATACCACCACACCTGTCCCTAACCCTACCCTTAAACTGACCCACACCCCCACACCTGTCCCTAACCCTACCCTTAAACTGACCCACACCACCACACCTGTCCCTAACCCTACCCTTAAACTGACCCACACCACCACACCTGTCCCTAACCCTACCCTTAAACTGACCCATACCACCACACCTGTCCCTAACCCTACCCTTAAACTGACCCACACCACCACACCTGTCCCTAACCCTACCCTTAAACTGACCCATACCACCACACCTGTCCCTAACCCTACCCTTAAACTGACCCACACCACCACACCTGTCCCTAACCCTACCCTTAAACTTACCCACACCACCACACCTGTCCCTAACCCTACCCTTAAACTTACCCACACCACCACACCTGTCCCTAACCCTACCCTTAAACTGACCCACACCACCACACCTGTCCCTAACCCTACCCTTAAACTGACCCACACCACCACACCTGTCCCTAACCCTACCCTTAAACTGACCCACACCACCACACTTGTCCCTAACTCTACCCTTAAACTGACCCACACCACCACACCTGTCCCTAACCCTACCCTTAAACTTACCCACACCACCACACCTGTCCCTAACTCTACCCTTAAAGGGTTAGTTCACCCAAAAATGAAAATTCTGTCATTAATTACTCACCCTCACGTCGTCCGAGACCCATAAGACCTCCGTTCATCTTCGGAACACAAATGAAGATATTTTTGTTGAAAGCTGATGGCTGAGAAAGGCTTCAGATTGGCCTCCATTGGCATTCAGTACACTTATACTCCCAAGACCGATAAAAGGCACTCAAAACATCGTTACAAAGTCCATCTCACCACAGTGACTCTACAATAATCTTACGATGCGACGACAATAGTTTTTGTGCGCAAAAAAAATCAAAATAACACCTTTATCCAACTTGTTACTGCCTTCCGTGTGTGCCTCCACGACGCATGCGCGAGTACATGAGCAGATCCGGCGTTCGGACAGATGACCCAGAAGTGATTTGTTTACAATCAGAGGAAGACGCGCGTATCTCAGCTGTTGGATTCTACACTGATCGTGCTTTAGGTCTCGGCGTAGTGCTCAAAATGGGGTTAGAGTGTGCATTTCATGGAATCCCGAACCCCGGCGCTACGTCATATTCTCGCGCATGCGTCGTGGAGGCACACGCGGAAGGCAATAACAAGCTGGATAAAGGTGTTATTTTGATTTTTTTTTTGCGCACAAAAACTATTGTCATCGCATCGTAAGATTATTGTAGAGTCACTGTGGTGAGATGGACTTTTTAATGACATTTTAAGTGCCTTTTATCGGTCTTGGGAGTATAAGTGTACTGAATGCCAATGGAGGCCTATCTGAAGCCTTTCTCAGCCATCAGCTTTCAACAAAAATATCTTCATTTGTGTTCCGAATATGAACGGAGGTCTTACGGGTCTCGAACGACATGAGGGTGAGTAATTAATGACAGAATTTTCATTTTTGGGTGAACTAACCCTTTAAACTTACCCACACCACCACACCTGTCCCTAACCCTACCCTTAAACTTACCCACACCACCACACCTGTCCCTAACCCTACCCTTAAACTGACCCATACCACCACACCTGTCCCTAACTCTACCCTTAAACTGACCCACACCACCACACCTGTCCCTAACCCTACCCTTAAACTGACCCACACCACCACACCTGTCCCTAACCCTACCCTTAAACTGACCCACACCACCACACCTGTCCCTAACCCTACCCTTAAACTGACCCATACCACCACACCTGTCCCTAACTCTACCCTTAAACTTACCCATACCACCACACCTGTCCCTAACTCTACCCTTAAACTGACCCACACCACCACACCTGTCCCTAACCCTACCCTTAAACTGACCCACACCACCACACCTGTCCCTAACCCTACCCTTAAACTTACCCACACCACCACACCTGTCCCTAACCCTACCCTTAAACTGACCCATACCACCACACCTGTCCCTAACTCTACCCTTAAACTGACCCACACCACCACACCTGTCCCTAACCCTACCCTTAAACTGACCCATACCACCACACCTGTCCCTAACTCTACCCTTAAACTGACCCACACCACCACACCTGTCCCTAACCCTACCCTTAAACTGACCCATACCACCACACCTGTCCCTAACCCTACCCTTAAACTGACCCACACCACCACACCTGTCCCTAACCCTACCCTTAAACTGACCCATACCACCACACCTGTCCCTAACTCTACCCTTAAACTGACCCACACCACCACACCTGTCCCTAACCCTACCCTTAAACTGACCCACACCACCACACCTGTCCCTAACTTTACCCTTAAACTTACCCACACCACCACACCTGTCCCTAACCCTACCCTTAAACTGACCCACACCACCACACCTGTCCCTAACTCTACCCTTAAACTGACCCACACCACCACACCTGTCCCTAACCCTACCCTTAAACTGACCCACACCACCACACCTGTCCCTAACCCTACCCTTAAACTGACCCATACCACCACACCTGTCCCTAACCCTACCCTTAAACTGACCCATACCACCACACCTGTCCCTAACCCTACCCTTAAACTGACCCACACCACCACACCTGTCCCTAACCCTACCCTTAAACTGACCCATACCACCACACCTGTCCCTAACTCTACCCTTAAACTGACCCACACCACCACACCTGTCCCTAACCCTACCCTTAAACTGACCCATACCACCACACCTGTCCCTAACCCTACCCTTAAACTGACCCATACCACCACACCTGTCCCTAACCCTACCCTTAAACTGACCCACACCACCACACCTGTCCCTAACCCTACCCTTAAACTGACCCATACCACCACACCTGTCCCTAACCCTACCCTTAAACTGACCCACACCACCACACCTGTCCCTAACTCCACCCTTAAACTGACCCACACCACCACACCTGTCCCTAACCCTACCCTTAAACTGACCCACACCACCACACCTGTCCCTAACTTTACCCTTAAACTTACCCACACCACCACACCTGTCCCTAACCCTACCCTTAAACTGACCCACACCACCACACCTGTCCCTAACCCTACCCTTAAACTGACCCACACCACCACACCTGTCCCTAACCCTACCCTTAAACTGACCCACACCACCACACCTGTCCCTAACTCTACCCTTAAACTGACCCACACCACCACACCTGTCCCTAACCCTACCCTTAAACTGACCCATACCACCACACCTGTCCCTAACTCTACCCTTAAACTGACCCACACCACCACACCTGTCCCTAACCCTACCCTTAAACTGACCCACACCACCACACCTGTCCCTAACTTTACCCTTAAACTTACCCACACCACCACACCTGTCCCTAACCCTACCCTTAAACTGACCCACACCACCACACCTGTCCCTAACTCTACCCTTAAACTGACCCACACCACCACACCTGTCCCTAACCCTACCCTTAAACTGACCCACACCACCACACCTGTCCCTAACCCTACCCTTAAACTGACCCATACCACCACACCTGTCCCTAACCCTACCCTTAAACTGACCCATACCACCACACCTGTCCCTAACCCTACCCTTAAACTGACCCACACCACCACACCTGTCCCTAACCCTACCCTTAAACTGACCCATACCACCACACCTGTCCCTAACTCTACCCTTAAACTGACCCACACCACCACACCTGTCCCTAACCCTACCCTTAAACTGACCCATACCACCACACCTGTCCCTAACCCTACCCTTAAACTGACCCATACCACCACACCTGTCCCTAACCCTACCCTTAAACTGACCCACACCACCACACCTGTCCCTAACCCTACCCTTAAACTGACCCATACCACCACACCTGTCCCTAACCCTACCCTTAAACTGACCCACACCACCAC
>NC_137099.1:498570-511070 GCF_949357685.1 Gobio gobio | reverse complement strand
TTTTTATTTATTGGCGCTTTCCATATTGTCCCAACTTTTTCTGATTTGGGGTTGTAATAAAATCAGAATCATTCTCACTTTCTGATTATTTAATTAACTTTTAAGATACTTGTCCGGACAAAGATCAATGTCGAGCCCTTATTCCAGTAGCAGTGTAATGTACTCCAGTCCATTTCCAGTAATTATTGTGATGTTAACGATGTTTTCAACTTGATGACATAAATGACATATTTTGATTTAAAATGGCGGATTTCGCCAAAAAGCGACTAGTTTGCGAATGGTGGTGTGTGTGTGTGTGTGTGTGTGTGTGAGTTATATATAATCGTTTGACAGAGGTGGTGTGAGTCTGATCTTTGTTTTAAATGTAAACTCACTGTGTGTGTGTGTGTGTGTGTGTGTGTGTGTGTGTGTGTGTGTGTGTGTGTGTGTGTGTGTGTGTGTGTGTGTGTGTGTGTGTGTGTGTGTGTGTGTGTGTGTGTGTGTGTGTGTGTGTGTGTTTCTCAGGACTGCAGGTGACTTCTTCGGCCTTGACTGTCGATATCCCAGTGAAGGAGTATAAGATCGCCAGAGGTGATAATGCGCTGATTCCCTGCAGATTTACACCCCAGGCCGCAGAAGCACAAGTCCAGGTCACATGGAAAGCGAATCCAGATGTGCCTGGAGATCCGGCGGTAATGATCATCCGTTTCCTCCAGCATCACTGACACTACAGCTCATGCGGGTGTGTGTTCATGTACTATTGTGTGTCCACAGATCGCCGTCATCACTTACAACGGTCCCAATGCCATTAAAGTGCAGTCGAAATATAGGGGCAGAGCGACGCTGGTTCATGATATCGCGGCCGGAAAAGCCGACCTGCAGCTCCAGAAAGTCACGAGCGCAGACACTCGAAGCTACGAGTGCACAGTCGAGGTCTTGAATAACGAAGAGGATGCGGTGTCTGACACGGCCAAACTCACCGTCCTGGGTAAGACACTCAGAGACATGCTTATGAATATTTGGAGAATACATGTAGCACGGAATGATTTGGAGATTTGAAGTAATCCATTATACAATGTACAAATCAATGGTTCTAGCAACAAGACGAACAATATTCGACAATATTACCGTAGGCCTTCTGAGACTGGCATTATTGACACACATTTCATGATTCAATCTGTTCCCTGTCGATACTTCACTCGTATTCCATCGCTAGACATCTATGGGGAGAACAGTGAGTCGTGCAGCAAAGCTGTTTGGACCAATGGCGATGATGGGCGGGGCCATCTGGCTATATAAGCGGGCGATTCGCCTTAGGATCTCAGATTAATTCTCCATCAGCGATCATCTCTCTTCACTGATTTCGAGACTGAATAAACTAGGGATGTCCAGATCCGATCACGTGGTTTTAGACTCGACGTAACCTCCCGATCAGGACTCAGATATATATGTATATATATTCTCATTATTTTTTAACATATCTATAGTTATGCGGTGGCACAGAGTTAGACCCTTTTGACTCCACACAAGAAACAGCAATATCACTTTGTTGCAGAGACGCTATCGGTTAAATAAAGTTAATTAAATAAAAAATAGGGAACATCCTGGATCTGTTTTTTCGCTCTTCTTTAGTCTTTCTTTATGTATCATAGAAGTATCGGCTCGGGACTCGGTATCGGTAGACACTCAAATTCAAATGACTCGGACTCGAGGGCAAAAAAACCGGATCGGGACATCCCTATGAATAACACTTCTCGCTGGCGAAAAGCAACGAACAGGACGATTTGGCATTCCCAACCTGAGATCGATGGCCCTCCCTGAGAGAGGGCGAAATACTATTTCTGAGGCTAGAGCCCCGTCTACGAGACATCTCTATCCCCCTAAAGGGTTCGTCTTCTCCAGCTGGTGTAAAGCGTGGAACGAGGACCCTTCTACTTGTGACATATCTCTGATATTGTCCTTCCTTCAAGAGCTGTTGGGCAAGGGTTCGCACTCCACGTTCAAGGTGTATGTGGCGGCCATAGCGGCGTTTCACACTCCAATAGCCGACTAGTCTGTAGGCAAAAATTACTTAATTGTTCATTTCTTGAGGGGGATCTACATTTACATTTTACATTTATGCATTTGGCAGACGCTTTTATCAAGCGACTTACAGTGGACAATTGTCCACTGTACAGTGGGATTGTCTTACAGTGGGATTGTCCCTTATTACAGGGACAATCCCCCTGGAGCAACATGGAGTAAAGTGCCTTGCTCAAGGACACACTGGTGGAGACCGCTGGGATCGAACCAGCAACCTTCTGCATATCAGTTCCATGGTTTAACCCACTAGACCACCCAACTCCAGTTGACGGCTCTAGACGGCTACATCCGCCTCGTCCCCTAACCTAACCTGTCAACAGTCCCAAGGGCCCTCAAGGGACCCCCATTTGAGACTCTCGGCCGACATATGTTACGTTAAAATCCCTCTTGCTAGCTTTAACATTGGTTAAGCGTGTTGAAGACTTACAGGTGTTCTTTATAAGTGCTTCCTGCCTCGAATTTGGGCCCAACGACTACAAAATCGTTCCCATAGTTCTCTCTACTCCTACTCTCCACGCTTCCTCCCTCAGTGGACGAAGGAGATCTACATTTGCTCTGGGCCTTGAGAGCTTACATTGAGCGCTCTGCCTCGTTTAGGCAAACAGAGCCGCTTTTCGCTTTTTCCGTTTTTTTCCATCCGGTCACGAAGCAGAGATTGTCCAGGTGGAGAGTAGACGCATTTACCCTAGCCTACTCCTCGTTGGGTCTGGATTGCCCCTTCGGAAGGCTGGAAGGCTCATTCAACAGAGGCATGGCCTCGTCTTGGGCAATGACCATTGATGATATCTGTGCGGCGGCCGGCTGATCCTCACCGCCCACTTTTGCCAGATTTTACAGCATGGATGTTCCGGCTTTGCTGGCACGAGTCCTGTCTGTATAATACGACCTCTCCTTAGGGAGTCTGGTCCACTAGAACACACTCTTCCTTGCCTAGTTTGCCTACAGCCCCCAGACGGCGGGCTTCACCAATGGTCGTGCAGTTTCACTGCGTGATTGAAAAAGAGTTGAGTAATCAAGGAAAAAGGAGATTTCCCCATAGGGGTCCGGCGGCGCGGTACTCGTTCCCGTATCTCAGGGCACAGAGGTTATGATTTTGAACAACAAGCTTATGATTCATTTCGATTTTGATCTAAATTCGTTTGGATGTAGCCTATATGATGGTCATCAACTTTATTAATTTATCTTCCAACAGTCCTTCTGATGTTCGTTCATGTTTCTCTGCTGCTGAAACTAGTAAAGAGCAAGAGATGATCAGTTCAACTGAGGCACTACAGCCATTCTTGGGATCGTTTATTCAGTGAGAATCGATTAAAATCCAGCCCTAATTAATAGAGTCCTAGTAAATATGAGAGTGCTCATCTGTGGTGTGATACGAGAGAAGGGCCCAGATGAGTCTCTTCACTATTTGCTATTGACGATGGCCAATAACTGACCTCGGAATGGCGACTGACCAATCACAATCGTACATGCTGTGTGAATAAAGTCTTGACCGTGTTCCTGTTGTGTTCCAGTGGCTCCAACGCCGCCCATCTGCAAGATCGAAGGGGTGAAAGAATACTTTCAGGACATCAAACTGACCTGCCATTCGGATGAGGGAACGCCGACCCCGACATACAAGTGGCAGAGCTACAGCACCATGAACATCCCTCGGCCGAACCCGCCCAAGGCCACTGACCGTACGTGTGTCCGCCTCAGATATATGCTCAAACCTTGTGTTCCTGCATCACAGATGTGTGTGTGTGTGCCGGTCTCTCCACAGAAAGCGGAGTTTTGTCGCTCTACAATATCACCATAGAAACGTCTGGTTTCTACATCTGCACGTCCGCCAATGAAATCAGATCGGAGACGTGTAATCTGACCCTGGCCGTCATGCCACGTAAGAGAATCAGCTTTTCACAAACACCTGATGTGAACTGACCTGCAGTCCTGACCTTCTGTCTGTTTCCTGCAGCGTCCATGAGCATGGCCTCCATCGGCGGGATCGTCGGGGCCGTGGTGGCCCTGGTCGTGGTCTTTGGAGCCATCATCCTCTGCTGCTATTGCTGTCGCAATAAGGAGAAGCCTGAGGAGTACGCCATGGGGTGAGGAAATCTCACGCCAAATCGCCAAACCTGCTTTTGATATGAATCTTTGAATACAATTTTTGTAAAGTTCTAATACGAAATTCAAACAATAAATAGCGTTTTGGTGCTAATGTGGCATAACAGTTAAAGCCAGAGGCGTTGAAAAACAGAGTTGCGACATGCTCTCATCTCCCGGCGAGAATTTGCAACAATTTTTTGGTAAACAGTGCAGCATAGTGTGCATTCATTGATTATTATGTCAACCATAATTACAGTATAATTTTATAATGGAGAGTGATGGAGATCAACATTGATCAACAACTCAGGTAGTCCTTACTAATTCGTCACACTCATACTCATTGATGGTCAAATGTGACCATACACCTTAACTATTTTTCAATTAAATAAATATTCCATATTTTAGTTTAATACTATTTGTGCAATAATTAAGGTCCATTAATGACCATTTAATTAATTATTTTATTTTTTATATTACAAATAGTGTAGTAAATAAGGTTAAAATAGAGAATTCCAATGCAAAGAGGAAAATTAGAGTCATTTTTATGGCTGTGAAAATAATCATTTTCATTTGTAATGACATTACCCACTAGGTGCCTGCATGGCTCTTTAATAAATATACATGTATCTGGTCTAGTTGCTCAAAAAAGTATTGCAGATCATAACTGCTTACTTATTTTTAGGTTTTGCATTTGAATACATATTTAGACATGATCAAACACTAGATTTCTTTAATATGTGAAATTTTAAAACGTTAATAACTTACATACTAATATTTTTAATGATACTTATATAAGCACACACAAGTGAATATTAATGAATGTGAGCAAATATAATTTAACACAAGGAAAGTTTAAAATAGTGCTAAAAAGGCAAATTAATTTTTCCTTATATGTACAGTAGGCTATATACACTCACCTAAAGGATTATTAGGAACACCTGTTCAATTTCTCATTAATGCAATTATCTAATCAACCAATCACATGGCAGTTGCTTCAATGCATTTAGGGGTGTGGCCCTGCTCAAGACAATCTCCTGAACTCCACACTGAATGTCGGAATGGGAAAGAAAGGGGATTTAAGCTATTTTGAGCGTGGCATGGTTGTTGGTGCCAGACGGGCCGGTCTGAGTATTTCACAATCTGCTCAGTTACTGGGATTTTCACACACAACCATTTCTAGGGTTTACAAAGAATATTGTGAAAAGGGAAAAGCATCCAGTATGCGGCAGTCCTGTGGGAGAAAATGCCTTGTTGATGCTAGAGGTCAGAGGTCATGGGCCGACTGATTCAAGCTGATAGAAGAGCAACTTTGACTGAAATAACCACTCGTTACAACCGAGGTCTGCAGCAAAGCATTTGTGAAGCCACAACACACACAACCTTGAGGCGGATGGGCTACAACAGCAGAAGACCCCACCGGGTACCACTCATCTCCACTACAAAGAGGAAAAAGAGGCGACAATTTGCACCAGCTCACCAAAATTGGACAGTTGAAGACTGGAAAAATGTTGCCTGGTCTGATGAGTCTGGATTTCTGTTGAGACATTCAGATGGTAGAGTCAGAATTTGGCGTAAACAGAATGAGAACATGGACCCATCATGCCTTGTTCCCACTGTGCAGGCTGGTGGTGGTGGTGTAATGGTGTGGGGGATGTTTTCTTGGCACACTTTAGGCCCCTTAGTGCCAATTGGGCATGGTTTAAATGCCACGGCCTACCTGAGCATTGTTTCTGCCCATGTCCATCCCTTTATGAGCACCATGTCCCCATCCTCTGATGGCTACTTCCAGCAGGATAATGCACCGTCACAAAGCTCCAATCATTTCAAACTGGTTTCTTGAACATGACAATGAGTTCACTGGACTAAAATGGCCCCACAGTCTCCAGATCTCAACCCAATAGAGCATCTTTGGGATGTGGTGGAACGGGAGCTTCGTGCCCACAAATCTCCATCAACTGCACTGCCACGTAGAATTAAGGCATTTCTGAAGGCCAGAGTATTAGTATGGTGTTCCTAATAATCTTTTAGGTGAGTGTACATATTAATTGATACTGAATCAAGATCGAAATCGATATTTTTGCCAATCACCAACCCCAAAGACCCCCCTCAACACCACAAATGAGTTTGTAATCTGTGAGAAACACTGATCCGCTAACCCTTATTCCTCTGTGTTTGGCAGGACTCCTGAAGGAGGAGAGTTTACAGACAAGGACCCTGAGGGGAAAGAGGACGAGCATGTGATCTACGAGGAAGAACGGCGTGTGAAAAGCGCAGTAGACCGACGCGATCCGCAAGACGACCGCAGCGAGAGGAGCTATGACCGCCGCAGCGACTACACCGACAGACGCGACGAGCCCAGCGACCGCCGGGAGCGCTACGATCGAGATGACCGCTACGATGACCGGCGCGAGCGCAACGGCCGCTACGATGACCGCTACGATGACCGCTATGATGACCGGCGAGGCCGTGTTGATGACCGGCGAGGCCGTGTTGATGACCGGCGAAGTCGTGACGATGACCACTACGAAAGTGACCGCTACTCCGAGCGCTACGACAGCCGCGACAAACCTCCTAGCCTTCCACCCAATAAACCCAAAGACCCGAGGATCTGAGCTCACACTCATTCAGTCCTACAGAAGCCCGTTCATACACAATAATCATGCTTTGGTAAATCATAATTAGGAGTTTTGAGAGAAGCGTTCTGTCTCTGCTCATGTCAATAATGAATCCTCTCATGGTGCAGCACAATTGGCTTTTAAAGGGAAAGGGAGATGAGGCTCTGATTGGTTTATTGCTCGTTTCGGCCAAAACACACCCATGACTCATTAAGAGACGAGGGACGGCCCTTCTGGACCATGAGCCGGACGCGTTTATCCCGTCATTAAACTAGTGGATTCAGACGCGCCGTAAGAGCTCAGATCAGTGGAATAGTGGCCAGAAAGTTTAAACATTACATAGTTATGATTATGACATAAAAAGTTGAACATTTATGTCATATTTATGAAATGAAAATTCAGAATTGACACAGTCATAAATTTAGATAAAAAGTAAAAATATGACATACTAATTATGAGATTGAAAAGTTTTTTTTGTCGTCATTTTGACTTTTTATGTTGTGATTATGATTTACCAAAGCATGACAACAATCCTAATAATCTGAATATGAGATCTGATAGAAGGGCTTTAACAGATCTGTGATCTGTGTGTGTGTGAATGATGATGGATGAGCTCTGATGTCCTGTAGAGTCTGATGGTGTGTGTGTGTGTGTGTGTGTGTGTGTGTGTGTGTGTGTGTGTGTGTGTGTGTGTGTGTGTGTGTGTGTGTGTGTGTGTGAATGATGATGGATGAGCTCTGATGTCCTGTAGAGTCTGATGGTGTGTGTGTGTGTGTGTGTGTGTGTGTGTGTGTGTGTGTGTGTGTGTGTGTGTGTGTGTGTGTGTGTGTGTGTGTGTGTGTGTGTGTGTGTGAATGATGATAGATGAGTTCTGATGTGCTTTATCGTCTGATGGTGTGTGAGTGTGAGTGTGTGTGTGCTGTATTGTCTGATGGTGTGTGTGTGTGTGTGTGTGTGTGTGTGTGTGTGTGTGTGTGTGTGTGCTGTATCGTCGGATTGACTGCTCTTCATGTATTCTGAAAGCCCATTACTGTATTGATGTCTCCTCGTCTCATTTCTAACGGGTTTTTCTCCTCTGGGTGTTCCTTTCTTCTTAACCTCTTAATATTCATATTATAGGAATCAATAGTGGCGACTCTTTTCCAGCCCATCGCTTCCTTTTTTGTATTGTTTCAAAGCAAAACATTCAAGCGCATGTCTTGTGCTGGTGGAATAACTGGTTTCTCTAAAGTTCCTCATGCATTAACATTAAACGGAAGCGGATCTGACCCGCTGGTCATCTGTCATCCAGCAGCTTCTCTCTGTGGATCTCATCGATCACCTGTTGTTCGGTCTGTGAGTTTTGCACCAGGCCATTTTAATTTAAGATGTTAGTTAATGTAATTATTCTAAAACATTACATTTGGATCATGTCACTGGAAATATATTTACCTGTGTATGACATAAATGTATTGATCAACATAGAGAATATCATGCATATTATTTTTTACGATATGATTTTTTAAAGTTTTGATTTGTACATTATTCTGTATGTTCTGATATCGTTTCCAATGTTGTTTATTTTCTAAGATGTTACATGATATTATTAAAGACTTGTTTTTACTCCAGTGAATATTTCTCAGTGTGATGGTATATTGGAAAGTCAGTTTCTGAATAGACTAAACCCATCAAGAGTTATGAGACAGCTATTAAACACTGAGCCCTTAAAGGGACAGTTCACCCAAAACTTCATCATTTCCTCCAGACCCGTAACACTCAGACCCGTAACACTCAGACCCGTAACACTCAGACCCGTAACACTCAGACCCGTAACACTCAGACCCGTAACACTCAGACCCGTAACACTCAGACCCGTAACACTCAGACCCGTAACACTCAGACCCGTAACACTCAGACCCGTAACACTCAGACCCGTAAAACTCAGACCCGTAACACTCAGACCCGTAACCCTCAGACCCGTAACCCTCAGACCCGTAACACTCAGACCCGTAACACTCAGACCCGTAACACTCAGACCCGTAACACTCAGACCCGTAACACTCAGACCCGTAACACTCAGACCCGTAACACTCAGACCCGTAACACTCAGACCCGTAACACTCAGACCCGTAACACTCAGACCCGTAACACTCAGACCCGTAAAACTCAGACCCGTAACACTCAGACCCGTAACCCTCAGACCCGTAACCCTCAGACCCGTAACACTCAGACCCGTAACACTCAGACCCGTAACACTCAGACCCGTAACACTCAGACCAGTAACACTCAGACCAGTAACACTCAGACCAGTAACACTCAAACCAGTAACACTCAGACCCGTAACACTCAGACCAGTAACACTCAGACCCGTAACACTCAGACCCGTAACACTCAGACCAGTAACACTCAGACCCGTAACACTCAGACCAGTAACACTCAGACCCGTAACACTCAGACCCGTAACACTCAGACCCGTAACACTCAGACCAGTAACACTCAGACCAGTAACACTCAAACCAGTAACACTCAGACCCGTAACACTCAGACCCGTAACACTCAGACCCGTAACACTCAGACCCGTAACACTCAGACCCGTAACACTCAGACCAGTAACACTCAGACCAGTAACACTCAGACCAGTAACACTCAAACCAGTAACACTCAGACCCGTAACACTCAGACCAGTAACACTCAGACCCGTAACACTCAGACCCGTAACACTCAGACCAGTAACACTCAGACCCGTAACACTCAGACCAGTAACACTCAGACCCGTAACACTCAGACCCGTAACACTCAGACCCGTAACACTCAGACCAGTAACACTCAGACCAGTAACACTCAAACCAGTAACACTCAGACCCGTAACACTCAGACCCGTAACACTCAGACCCGTAACACTCAGACCCGTAACACTCAGACCTGTAACACTCAGACCCGTAACACTCAGACCCGTAACACTCAGACCATTAACACTCAGACCCGTAACACTCAGACCCGTAACACTCAGACCCGTAACACTCAGACCCGTAACACTAAGACCCGTAACACTCAGACCAGTAACACTCAGACCCGTAAAACTCAGACCCGTAACACTCAGACCCGTAACACTCAGACCCGTAACACTCAGACCATTAACACTAAGACCCGTAACACTCAGACCAGTAACACTCAGACCCGTAACACTCAGACCCGTAACACTCAGACCCGTAACACTAAGACCCGTAACACTCAGACCAGTAACACTAAGACCCGTAACACTCAGACCTGTAACACTCAGACCCGTAACACTCAGACCCGTAACACTCAGACCATTAACACTCAGACCCGTAACACTCAGACCCGTAACACTCAGACCCGTAACACTCAGACCCGTAACACTCAGACCCGTAACACTAAGACCCGTAACACTCAGACCCGTAACACTCAGACCCGTAACACTCAGACCCGTAACACTCAGACCCGTAACACTAAGACCCGTAACACTCAGACCCGTAACACTCAGACCCGTAACACTCAGACCCGTAACACTCAGACCCGTAACACTCAGACCCGTAACACTCAGACCCGTAACACTCAGACCCGTAACACTCAGACCCGTAAAACTCAGACCCGTAACACTCAGACCCGTAACACTCAGACCTGTAACACATGATAATGTAACACATGATAATGTAACAGATGATAATGTAATGTGCTGCTCCGAGACACGAAGGCTGAGAATCCAGACTGGTGACAGCCTTACAGTGTCTTATTATCATAAATGAATTTATTGATCAAATGTGAGAATTTGACATGAAAGATGATGCATTTAATAAGGTAAAAAAATTGCCTTTGTAAAGCAAATATGCAGATTTAAGCGTGTAAAAGCTGATATAACACTGAGAATTTTGCTTCAGAATAAATATGTCTACACCACCAATCAACCCCCCCCCACACACACACACACACACACACAAACATTGTACAGTATATACAATTCACTCTGTACTGTACCTGATGTTAATCAATATCAGATCAAAGTGTGAAATGTGTGTCAATGCCCAGCGCTGTAGTGTAAATGTGTTTACCAGATGCTTCTTTCACGTGTTAAAGCCACACAACATTTCCCCTGGCCCAGTGTTTAATCCGGAAACATGTGTTCAGCTCTTGTGAGTTTGCAGATCTGGCTCATGAAGTGAAATAAAAGCAACACCCGCTGCAGCCGCCCACCAAAACAAGATTGGAGATCGATTGGGCCACCAGAGTCGCTGCATCTTCACACGCCACAAATTGATTTTAGAATATTTTGAACCAAAAAAGTCATAGTGTTACATTAGCCAGAAACATAAACAGGTATAACACATATTACACTGAACTTTGTGTTTGTTTTTGGTGATTACTTTTTTGAATTGCAGATTACTTTTCCAAGTAACTAGTTAAGTAACACATTACTTTTCAAATTTACAACAAAATATCTGAGTTACTTTTTCACATTAGTTTGACTGACAGCTCATGTTGAGAGTTAGTGCAGAGGTGTGTGTGTGTGTGTGTGTGTGTGAACATGATGGTTATTGTAGTTCTAGACTAAATGTGAGCATTTATTTATCTCACTTGCACAGTAAAGATTCTGTCCTCCTCAAAATGAATAAAATCAGTCAAATGCTAAATCAGAATACTATGCAAACCTCCAATAATTAAATGTTAAATAAAACAACTATTTTTATGCATTTAATCTGACTTAATTGACAAATGTCATGCTGCTGACCTTTGATGAATCAGTTAAGCCATGAGCAAAAATGACTAGATTTTTTTGTTTTTATTGGTAAAACTTTTTTTCTCCTGCGTCCTATTCTTCCATTGCGCCCTCTACTGTTCATGCATGAATCTGCATTTTTACCTCAGCCTGAGGCTTATTATTTAAATTTTGTTATGAAGAGGTCTTTACATTTGCACAAAAATAGAACTTTTTTGTTATAAAAAAACACACAAACAAAAAAACAAGCCCAGCCCAGGTGAGAAAAAGTAACGCAAAAGTAACGTAACTCATTACTTTTCTTAAAAAGTAACTAAGTAACTCAATTAGTTACTTTTTAAGGGAGTAACGCAATATTGTAATGCATTACTTTTCTTAAAAAGTAACTAAGTAACTCAATTAGTTACTTTTTTAGGCAGTAACGCAATATTGTAATGCATTACTTTTCAAAGTAAATTTCCCCAACACTGCTGTACAGATACTGTACATTAAACAAAATAACACGGCAATAATGGGACTCATTCATGAAAAATTACGTCAGGGCTTTACGAACGATTTACACACAAATGTGTAAATCGTTCGTAAAGCCCTGACGTAATTTTTCGGATTCACGAAAATGTTTATATTGGTTATACAATGTTAGCTTTACAAAAGGAATATGCGACAATTTCTGAAAAAATTAATAAATAACTTCCTGTTTTACAGAGGTAACTTTACAAAACAGACATTGAGTGCTTCCAATGCACAAAGTGCAAACTCTTAAAGGGTTAGTTCACCCAAAAATGTAAATTGTGTCATTAATGACTGAGCCTCATGTGGTTGGACACCCGTCAGACCTCCGTTCATCTTCAGACACAAATGAAGATATTTTAGTGTAAATATATTCAGCGGTTTGGATCGCCAAAGTCAGTTTGACACGCGATCCGAATCATGAATCGACTCACTGACTCATAACGCTCTGAACCGCTGATTCGACTCACTGACTCATAACGCTCTGAACCGCTGATTCGACTCACTGATTCATAACG
>NC_137099.1:486070-488570 GCF_949357685.1 Gobio gobio | reverse complement strand
GATCCCCCACGGGTGCGACGCCCCTGTGTGTGTGTGTGTGTGTGTGTGTGTGTGTGTTCAGCGGTGTCCTGTGAGGCTGTGCAGGTCTCTGTCTCACTCTCTCTTTGTGTGTGTGTGTGTGTGTGTGTGTGTGTTCAGCGGTGTCCTGTGAGGCTGTGCAGGTCTCTGTCTCACTCTCTCTGTGTGTGTGTGTGTGTGTGTGTGTGTGTGTGTGTGTGTTCAGCAGTGTCCTGTGAGGCTGTGCAGGTCTCTGTCTCACTCTCTCTTTGTGTGTGTGTGTGTGTGTGTGTGTGTGTGTGTGTGTTCAGCAGTGGTCCTGTGAGGCTGTGCAGGTCTCTGTCTCACTCTCTCTGTGTGTGTGTGTGTGTGTGTGTGTGTGGTGTGTGTGTGTGTGTGTGTGTGTGTGTGTGTGTGTGTGTGTGTGTGTTCAGCGGTGTCCTGCTGTGAGGCTGTGCAGGTCTCTGTCTCACTCTCTGTGTGTGTGTGTGTGTGTGTGTGTGTGTGTGTGTTCAGCGGTGTCCTGTGAGGCTGTGCAGGTCTCTGTCTCACTCTCTGTGTGTGTGTGTGTGTGTGTGTGTGTTCAGCAGTGTCCTGTGAGGCTGTGCAGGTCTCTGTCTCACTCTCTGTGTGTGTGTGTGTGTGTGTGTGTGTGTGTGTGTGTGTGTGTGTGTGTTCAGCGGTGTCCTGTGAGGCTGTGCAGGTCTCTGTCTCACTCTCTGTGTGTGTGTGTGTGTGTGTGTGTGTGTGTGTGTGTTCAGCAGTGTCCTGTGAGGCTGTGCAGGTCTCTGTCTCACTCTCTGTGTGTGTGTGTGTGTGTGTGTGTGTGTGTGTGTGTGTGTGTGTGTGTGTTCAGCGGTGTCCTGTGAGGCTGTGCAGGTCTCTGTCCGTGATGATCGCCGCTTTGCGCTGCTCTTCCAGCCGGTGGTTCTGCCCTGTCAGTACTCCAGCACCTCCTCCCAGACTCCGGTGATCCAGTGGTGGTATAAGTCGTTCTGCAGGGACCGCTCGCGCGACACCTTCCGCTTCCCCGACTCACTGGCGACCCACGGGTCAGAGGTCGGCTCCTCGGCTCACCTGGACTGCGGAGACAGCGGCCGCACGGTGCGGATCGTGGCCTCTGGACAGGGGTCGTCCATCACCCTCGCAGAGCATTACAAGGGCCGAGACATCGCCATCATCAACAGTGAGTCCCTCTTACCCTGACCCTAACCCTGACCCTAACACTAACCCTGACCCTGACCCTAACCCTGACCCTGACCCTAACCCTGACCCATCATCAACAGTGAGTCCCTCTTACCCTGACCCTGACCCTAACCCTAACACTAACACTAACCCTGACCCTGACCCATCATCAACAGTGAGTCACTCTTACCCTAACCCTGACCCTAACCCTGACCCATCATCAACAGTGAGTCACTCTTACCCTGACCCTGACCCTAACCCTGACCCATCATCAACAGTGAGTCACTCTTACCCTGACCCTAACCCTGACCCTAACCCTGACCCATCATCAACAGTGAGTCACTCTTACCCTGACCCTAACCCTGACCCTAACCCTGACCCTAACCCTGACCCATCATCAACAGTGAGTCCCTCTTACCCTAACCTTGACCCTAACCCTGACCCATCATCAACAGTGAGTCACTCTTACCCTGACCCTAACCCTGACCCATCATCAACAGTGAGTCACTCTTACCCTGACCCTAACCCTGACCCATCATCAACAGTGAGTCACTCTTACCCTGACCCTAACCCTGACCCTAACCCTGACCCATCATCAACAGTGAGTCCCTCTTACCCTGACCCTAACCCTGACCATCATCAACAGTGAGTCACTCTTACCCTGACCCTGACCCTAACCCTGACCCATCATCAACAGTGAGTCACTCTTACCCTGACCCTAACCCTGACCCTAACCCTGACCCATCATCAACAGTGAGTCCCTCTTACCCTGACCCTAACCCTGACCCATCATCAACAGTGAGTCACTCTTACCCTGACCCTGACCCTGACCCATCATCAACAGTGAGTCACTCTTACCCTGACCCTAACCCATCATCAACAGTGAGTCCCTCTTACCCTAACCTTGACCCTAACCCTGACCCATCATCAACAGTGAGTCACTCTTACCCTGACCCTAACCCTGACCCATCATCAACAGTGAGTCACTCTTACCCTGACCCTAACCCTGACCCATCATCAACAGTGAGTCCCTCTTACCCTGACCCTGACCCATCATCAACAGTGAGTCCCTCTACCCTGACCCTTGACCCTGACCCTAACCCTGACCCATCATCAACAGTGAGTCCCTCTTACCCTGACCCTTGACCCTGACCCTAACCCTGACCATCATCAAAAGTGAGTCCCTCTTACCCTGACCCTTGACCCTGACCATCATCAAAAGTGAGTCCCTCTTACCCTGACCCTAACCCTGACCCATCATCAACAGTGAGTCCCTCTTACCCTGACCCTTGACCCTAACCCTGACCCATCATCAACA
>NC_137099.1:460934-480870 GCF_949357685.1 Gobio gobio | reverse complement strand
CACATCTACACACTCCAGCTGATCCACACACATCTACACACTCCAGCTGATCCACACACATCTACACACTCCAGCTGATCCACACACATCTACACACTCCAGCTGATCCACACACATCTACACACTCCAGCTGATCCACACACATCTACACACTCCAGCTGATCCACACACATCTACACACTCCAGCTGATCCTCACACATCTACACACTCCAGCTGATCCACACACATCTACACACTCCAGCTGATCCACACACATCTACACACTCCAGCTGATCCACACACATCTACACACTCCAGCTGATCCCACACATCTACACACTCAGCTGATCACACATCTACACACTCCAGCTGATCCACACACATCTACACACTCCAGCTGATCCACACACATCTACACACTCCAGCTGATCCACACACATCTACACACTCCAGCTGATCCACACACATCTACACACTCCAGCTGATCCACACACATCTACACACTCCAGCTGATCCACACACATCTACACACTCCAGCTGATCCACACACATCTACACACTCCAGCTGATCCACACACATCTACACACTCCAGCTGATCCACACACATCTACACAACTCCAGCTGATCCACACACATCTACAACACTCCAGCTGATCCACACACATCTACACACTCCAGCTGATCCACACACATCTACACACTCCAGCTGATCACTCACACATCTACACACTCCAGCTGATCCACACACATCTACACACTCCAGCGATCCACACACATCTACACACTCCAGCTGATCCACACACATCTACACACTCCAGCTGATCCACACACATCTACACACTCCAGCTGATCCACACACATCTACACACTCCAGCTGATCCACACACATCTACACACTCCAGCTGATCCACACACATCTACACACTCCAGCTGATCCACACACATCTACACACTCCAGCTGATCCACACACATCTACACACTCCAGCTGATCCACACACATCTACACACTCCAGCTGATCCACACACATCTACACACTCCAGCTGATCCACACACATCTACACACTCCAGCTGATCCACACACATCTACACACTCCAGCTGATCCACACACATCTACACACTCCAGCTGATCCACACACATCTACACACTCCAGCTGATCCACACACATCTACACACTCCAGCTGATCCACACACATCTACACACTCCAGCTGATCCACACACATCTACACACTCCAGCTGATCCACACACATCTACACACTCCAGCTGATCCACACAACATCTACACACTCCAGCTGATCCTCACACATCTACACACTCCAGCTGATCCTCACACATCTACACACTCCAGCTGATCCACACACATCTACACACTCCAGCTGATCCACACACATCTACACACTCCAGCTGATCCTCACACATCTACACACTCCAGCTGATCCACACACATCTACACACTCCAGCTGATCCACACACATCTACACACTCCAGCTGATCCACACACATCTACACACTCCAGCTGATCCACACACATCTACACACTCCAGCTGATCCACACACATCTACACACTCCAGCTGATCCACACACATCTACACACTCCAGCTGATCCACACACATCTACACACTCCAGCTGATCCACACACATCTACACACTCCAGCTGATCCACACACATCTACACACTCCAGCTGATCCACACACATCTACACACTCCAGCTGATCCTCACACATCTACACACTCCAGCTGATCCACACACATCTACACACTCCAGCTGATCCACACACATCTACACACTCCAGCTGATCCACACACATCTACACACTCCAGCTGATCCACACACATCTACACACTCCAGCTGATCCTCACACACATCTACACACTCCAGCTGATCCACACACATCTACACACTCCAGCTGATCCACACACATCTACACACTCCAGCTGATCCTCACACATCTACACACTCCAGCTGATCCACACAATCTACACACTCCAGCTGATCCTCACACATCTACACACTCCAGCTGATCCACACACATCTACACACTCCAGCTGATCCACACACATCTACACACTCCAGCTGATCCACACACATCTACACACTCCAGCTGATCCACACACATCTACACACTCCAGCTGATCCACACACATCTACACACTCCAGCTGATCCACACACATCAGGTCACAATCTACACACTCCAGCTGATCCACACACATCTACACACTCCAGCTGATCCACACACATCTACACACTCCAGCTGATCCACACACATCTACACACTCCAGCTGATCCACACACATCTACACACTCCAGCTGATCCTCACACATCTACACACTCCAGCTGATCCACACACATCTACACTCAGCTGATCACACATTACCACTCCAGCTGATCCACACACATCTACACACTCCAGCTGATCCTCACACATCTACACACTCCAGCTGATCCACACACATCTACACACTCCAGCTGATCCACACACATCTACACACTCCAGCTGATCCACACACATCTACACACTCCAGCTGATCCTCACACATCTACACACTCCAGCTGATCCTCACACATCTACACACTCCAGCTGATCCTCACACATCTACACACTCCAGCTGATCCACACACATCTACACACTCCAGCTGATCCTCACACATCTACACACTCCAGCTGATCCTCACACATCTACACACTCCAGCTGATCCACACACATCTACACACTCCAGCTGATCCACACACATCTACACACTCCAGCTGATCCACACACATCTACACACTCCAGCTGATCCACACACATCTACACACTCCAGCTGATCCACAACACATCTACACACTCCAGCTGATCCTCACACATCTACACACTCCAGCTGATCCTCACACATCTACACACTCCAGCTGATCCACACACATCTACACACTCCAGCTGATCCACACACATCTACACACTCCAGCTGATCCACACACATCTACACACTCCAGCTGATCCTCACACATCTACACACTCCAGCTGATCCACACACATCTACACACTCCAGCTGATCCACACACATCTACACACTCCAGCTGATCCACACACATCTACACACTCCAGCTGATCCACACACATCTACACACTCCAGCTGATCCACACACATCTACACACTCCAGCTGATCCACACACATCTACACACTCCAGCTGATCCACACACATCTACACACTCCAGCTGATCCACACACATCTACACACTCCAGCTGATCCACACACATCTACACACTCCAGCTGATCCACACACATCTACACACTCCAGCTGATCCACACACATCTACACACTCCAGCTGATCCACACACATCTACACACTCCAGCTGATCCACACACATCTACACACTCCAGCTGATCCACACACATCTACACACTCCAGCTGATCCACACACATCTACACACTTCCAGCTGATCCACACACATCTACACACTCCAGCTGATCCACACATCTACACACTCCAGCTGATCCACACACATCTACACACTCCAGCTGATCCACACACATCTACACACTCCAGCTGATCCACACACATCTACACACTCCAGCTGATCCACACACATCTACACACTCCAGCTGATCCTCACACATCTACACACTCCAGCTGATCCACACACATCTACACACTCCAGCTGATCCACACACATCTACACACTCCAGCTGATCCACACAACATCTACACACTCCAGCTGATCCTCACACATCTACACACTCCAGCTGATCCACACACATCTACACACTCCAGCTGATCCACACACATCTACACACTCCAGCTGATCCACACACATCTACACACTCCAGCTGATCCACACACATCTACACACTCCAGCTGATCCACACACATCTACACACTCCAGCTGATCCACACACATCTACACACTCCAGCTGATCCACACACATCTACACACTCCAGCTGATCCTACACACATCTACACACTCCAGCTGATCCACACACATCTACACAACACTCCAGCTGATCCACACACATCTACACACTCCAGCTGATCCACACACATCTACACACTCCAGCTGATCCACACACATCTACACACTCCAGCTGATCCACACACATCTACACACTCCAGCTGATCCACACACATCTACACACTCCAGCTGATCCACACACATCTACACACTCCAGCTGATCCTCACACATCTACACACTCCAGCTGATCCTCACACATCTACACACTCCAGCTGATCCTCACACATCTACACACTCCAGCTGATCCACACACATCTACACACTCCAGCTGATCCTCACACATCTACACACTCCAGCTGATCCTCACACATCTACACACTCCAGCTGATCCTCACACATCTACACACTCCAGCTGATCCACACACATCTACACACTCCAGCTGATCCACACACATCTACACACTCCAGCTGATCCACACACATCTACACACTCCAGCTGATCCACACACATCTACACACTCCAGCTGATCCTCACACATCTACACACTCCAGCTGATCCTCACACATCTACACACTCCAGCTGATCCACACACATCTACACACTCCAGCTGATCCACACACATCTACACACTCCAGCTGATCCTCACACATCTACACACTCCAGCTGATCCTGGATGGATGCACTTTTATGAAGGATAAATTCTCTCTCTCTCTCTCTCTCTCTCTCTCTCTCTCTCTCTCTCTCTCTCTCTCTCTCTCTGTCAGAGGCTGACCTGCGCATCGGTGAGCTGCAGTGGGGCGACAGCGGTGTTTACGTCTGTAAGGTGGTGATCGCTGATGATCTGGAGGGTCAGAATGAAGCGCATGTGGAGCTGCTGGTGTTGGGTGAGCACACGACACACACAGGAAACAAACACTCACAGCAGGAAATGAGTCGCTTGACCCCTGGCCTTCTCCCTGACCGGTCAAGCTCAAACCTGCCTGCCGACTGTGATCCGACTGATCCGACTGTGATCCGACTGTGATCCGACTGATCCGACTGTGATCTCGACTGTGATCCGACTGTGATCTCGACTGATCCAACTGTGATCTCGACTGTGATCCGACTGTGATCTCGACCGATCCGACTGTGATCTCGACTGATCCGACTGTGATCTCGACTGATCCGACTGTGATCTCGACTGTGATCCGACTGTGATCTCGACCGATCCGACTGTGATCTCGACTGTGATCCGACTGTGATCTCGACTGATCCGACTGTGATCTCGACTGTGATCCGACTGTGATCTCGACCGATCCGACTGTGATCTCGACTGTGATCCGACTGTGATCTCGACTGATCCGACTGTGATCTCGACTGTGATCCGACTGTGATCTCGACTGTGATCCGACTGTGATCCGACTGATCCGACTGTGATCTCGACTGTGATCCGACTGTGATCCGACTGATCCGACTGTGATCTCGACTGTGATCCGACTGTGATCTCGACTGATCCGACTGTGATCTCGACTGTGATCCGACTGTGATCTCGACCGATCCGACTGTGATCTCGACTGTGATCCGACTGTGATCTCGACTGATCCGACTGTGATCTCGACTGTGATCCGACTGATCCGACTGTGATCTCGACTGATCCGACTGTGATCTCGACTGATCCGACTGTGATCTCGACCGATCCGACTGTGATCTCGACTGATCCGACTGTGATCTCGACTGTGATCCGACTGTGATCTCGACTGATCCGACTGTGATCTCGACTGTGATCCGACTGTGATCTCGACCGATCCGACTGTGATCTCGACTGATCCGACTGTGATCTCGACTGTGATCCGACTGTGATCTCGACCGATCCGACTGTGATCTCGACTGATCCGACTGTGATCTCGACTGATCCGACTGTGATCTCGACTGATCCGACTGTGATCTCGACTGATCCGACTGTGATCTCGACTGTGATCCGACTGTGATCTCGACCGATCCGACTGTGATCTCGACTGATCCGACTGTGATCTCGACTGATCCGACTGTGATCTCGACTGATCCGACTGTGATCTCGACTGATCCGACTGTGATCTCGACTGTGATCCGACTGTGATCTCGACTGATCCGACTGTGATCTCGACTGATCCGACTGTGATCTCGACTGATCCGACTGTGATCTCGACTGATCCGACTGTGATCTCGACTGATCCGACTGTGATCTCGACTGATCCGACTGTGATCTCGACTGTGATCCGACTGTGATCTCGACTGTGATCCGACTGTGATCTCGACTGATCCGACTGTGATCTCGACTGTGATCCGTCTGTGATCTCGACTGATCCGACTGAGATCTGACTGTGATCTCGACTGATCCGACTGTGATCTCGACTGTGATCCGACTGTGATCTCGACTGTGATCCGACTGTGATCTCGACTGATCCGACTGTGATCTCGACTGTGATCCGACTGTGATCTCGACTGATCCGACTGAGATCTGACTGTAATCTCGACTGTAATCTCGACTGTGATCTAGAGTGTGACCCGACTGTGATCTCGACTGTGACCCGACTGTGATCTCGACTGTGATCTAGAGTGTGACCCGACTGTGATCTCGACTGTGACCCGACTGTGATCTCGACTGTGATTTGACTGTGATCAGACTGTGATTCGACTGTGATCTCGACTGTGATTCGACTGTGACCTGACTGTGATCCGACTGTGATCTCGACTGTGATTCGACTGAGATCTGACTGTGATCCGACTGTGATCTCGACTGTGATTTGACTGTGATCCGACTGTGATCCGACTGTGATCCGACTGAGATCCGACTGTGATCCGACTGTGATCCGACTGTGATCCGACTGTGATCCGACTGTGATCCGACTGAGATCCGACTGTGATCCGACTGAGATCCGACTGAGATCCGACTGTGATCCGACTGAGATCCGACTGAGATCTGACTGAGATCTGACTGTGATTCGACTGAGATCCGACTGTGATTTGACTGTGATCAGACTGTGATTCGACTGTGATCTCGACTGTGATTTGACTGTGATCCGACTGTGATCCGACTGTGATCCGACTGAGATCCGACTGTGATCCGACTGTGATCCGACTGTGATCCGACTGTGATCCGACTGTGATCCGACTGAGATCCGACTGTGATCCGACTGAGATCCGACTGAGATCCGACTGTGATCCGACTGAGATCCGACTGAGATCTGACTGAGATCTGACTGTGATTCGACTGTGATTCGACTGAGTTTTAGCGGAGATTCACTTGCAGAAACTCGTCCTCTCCTGATAGCAAAATGGACATATTTGCATGACTTTCTAACATTTACAGATGGAGAATATCCCTGTGAAATGTGAGTAATGCCCTGAGGAAAGCACCACATTAAACAGCGCAAGTATTTATCAGCACAAGTAGCCTCAGAGCATCTGACAGGGCAATCTGCTTTAAACTATACGTGTTAACTATATCTTACCAGTTGTTTTAAAGCCCTTAATATAAAACATGTGTCATGTTTAGGACAAATTGTATCATGCACTTTCCCGGCATCAGCTCATTCTGCTTAATTCCGCTATTTTTCAGATGCACTCGTATCAATCTACTGTATATCGATATAAACGGTATTGCCTCATTCCATATCGTTTCTAAAAAATATATCGATATATTGTATAAACTCGATATACCTCCCAGCCCTAGCTCAGTCTCTGTGTGGCTCATTCTCTGGGTTTGGGCTTTAGATCACAGAGATTTGCTCGACCGCTTTAGCTCATGTTCGTGGATGTTAACAACAGCTGACCACAGAATCATGTGCTGCCATGGCAACGGTGAGGCGGTCAGCATCCAGCTGTGCAGTGTGACGTAAAGACTCATTGTGCAGATATGAATGGAGACACAGAGCATACAGGAATCAGACAGAGAACGGACACACGAGGGCTCGAATTACTGACCCAGGAGTTTTATTCTCCTCAGAGTCTCTGACATCATGAGCTGTCTTGAGATCTGGACGGAGATTAGAGATGTAGCAGTGAAAGATGAACGATTTCATTACAGTAATTTAAAACGTTCTCATTACTGTAACACAGCATCAATTAATCGAAGTACAATAACGATACTAGGCCAGATGTGCTTAATTATTAAAATAATGCATATTCTCAACATCTCACAGCTGAAGAACCTCTTCAACCAGCCAGATATCAGTCTGAGATGAACGAGACCGATAATCATTCATTTTTGACTTTCTTTCTTCTGTTAAACACCAAAAAAAGATGTACTGTGTCCCAGTTCGTGTTCTCATGCACTATTCCATGATGTTTGTAGTATAAATAGTGCGAGTAGTGCATGTGTTCACACTGAAAAGTGCCCTTTGAATACCTGTATGAGGCACTTAATTAACGAACAAATGAAGTGTGGAATGTTGGACCTGTCAATCACTGGACTGTCTCAGCGGAGGGGGCGGGGCTTCAGACAAAATAACCTTATAATGTTCATACCAAGCGACACCTCCTGGTCTCTCTCTCTCCTGAAACCAACAGGAAGTGACTTAAACTGCAATTCATCAACTGGCCACTAGAGACAGGCTCCAATTCTATAATTCCTACATATTAAAATGCCCCCCAAAAATATACAGCCTGGTTCAAAAAGTGCTTTTGGTCTATACAGCTCATTTTGCCCTTCATGTGAAGGGGATGAATTTTTTTTTTATAACTCATCCATTTAAATTATATTAAAGGGTTAGTTCACCCAAAACTGTAAATTGTGTCATTAATGACTGAGCCTCATGTGGTTGGACACCCGTCAGACCTCCGTTCATCTTCAGACACAAATGAAGATATTTTAGTGTAAATCTGATGCTCTGAAAGGCCTCCATTGGCTCAACTTTACACTCTCAAGACCCTTAAAAGACACTAAAGACTAAAGTTACAAAGTCCATCTCACTACAGCGGCTCTACAATAACTTTATGAAGACGAGAATAGTTTCTGTGCGCAAAAAAACCCTAAATAACGACTTATATAGTGATGATGATTTCAAAACACGGCCTCATGAAGCTTCGAAGCGTTATGAGTCAGTGAGTCGATTCAGCGGTTCAGAGCGTTATGAATCAGTGAGTCGATTCAGCAGTTCAGAGCGTTATGAGTCAGTGAGTCGATTCAGCGGTTCAGAGCGTTATGAATCAGTGAGTCGATTCAGCGGTTCAAAGCATTATGAATCAGTGAGTCGATTCAGCGGTTCAGAGCGTTATGAATCAGTGAGTCGAATCAGCAGTTTGGAGCGTTATGAATCAGTGAGTCGAATCAGCAGTTTGGAGCGTTATGAATCAGTGAGTCGATTCAGCGGTTTGGAGCGTTTTGAATCAGTGAGTCGATTCAGCGGTTTGGAGCGTTATGAATCAGTGAGTCGAATCAGCAGTTTGGATCGCCAAATTTCAGCAGTTTGGCGGTTTGACACGCGATCCGAATCATGATTCGACTCACTGATTCATAACGCTTCGAAGCTTCATGAGGCCGTGTTTTGAAATCGTCATCACTATATAAGTCGTTATTTAGGGTTTTTTTGTGCACAAAAACTATTCTCGTCGCTTCATAAAGTTATTGTAGAGCCGCTGTAGTGAGATGGACTTTATATCGACGTCTTTAGTGTCTTTTGAAGGGTCTTGAGAGTGTAAAGTGCATTGAGCCAATGGAGGCCTTTCAGAGCATCAGATTTACACTAAAATATCTTTATTTTTGTCTGAAGATGAACGGAGGTCTGACGGGTGTCGAACGACATGAGGGTAAGTAATTAATGACAGAATTTTAATTTTTGGTTGAACTAACCCTTTAAGCCTTAAAGTTCTGCATAATTAGGGGCGTGGTCACTTGAGTGACAGGTGGATTGCCGTATGGTCGAGCTAGGTGGGCGTGGTTTCAGCAACCAGACACCTCAACTCCACCCACATCCTGCCTCTTTGCCCACTTTCGATGGCCAGCTCCGCCCACTTTGGATGACCGGCTCCGCCCACTTTGGGCTTCAAAAGTACTCCTCAGAAACCTACGGGTGATGTCCAGTGTTTTATACAGTCTGTGGCTCATACACAGTGTACAGGTGCATCATTTGGGACACTTTTCCTCTGTTTGTCTTTGGTTTAGCAGTGCCACAGATCCAGGACGCAGACAGAATTCCCAGTGGAATGCGGGATAAGCCTGCGAGCAGGAGGTCTTTCCTGTTTCCTGTGCGCGATCAGAGCCCCTTGTCTTTAGATTACAGTAGCGGTTCATTACATGATGGATCAAGTGTGTGTGTGTGTGTGTGCTGCTGGAACAAGTATTGACTGGTGTTGAAGGTTTTAAGTGTGGGTTACGGTTACAGCTGAAGGGAAGGATTTGGGATTTATTTGTATTAATAGTTTGAAGGAAATGAAGTGACGTGTTTCGAGGTGGAGCAAAACTCCACTTCCATTGGGAAGTCTCAAATGCTTCTTTGTCTGCTGATAAATGTGTGTGTGAGATGTCGTTCAGTGTCAGCGATTGTTCTCTGAGGATCAAACATGAGGGCTTTGACTTTGATGTTCCTCCAGACTCTCTTCATGCTGTTGTTCATATAAACACCTCCTCAATGAGAGTCTCTGTTGGAAAGCGGGATGAGAAGAGTGTGTGTGTGATGGTCAGTGTGAGCAGAATCAGAAAACAGCAGAAACCACAGACGCTGAGTATCCCAGAAGATCCTGAGAGTTTCACACACATCTCACTTGATCGCCTCGCCTTGTTTGCATGAAACGCTCATGATTCCTCTTTCTCAGCTCTGGCGCTCCACTTTACCTCCATCTCTCTCTCTCTCTCTCTCTCTCTCTCTCTCTCTCTCTCTCTCTCTCTCTCTCTCTCTCTCTCTCTCTTTCTCTCTCTCTCTCTCTTTCTCGTCTGTCTCTCCAGGTCAGACAAGTTTCGCCGATGATCTTCTGCCTGGCTTTATGGTGGAGATTGTTCCAGGTACGAGCTCCCAAACGCACCCTTGTCTGATTCCTCTCCAACCCGCCTGTTTCTAATTCTTTAATTCCCCTGTGTTGTCATTTCCTGATACTCAACTTTAAAACATTACACTAACAAACCTGCGGTTGGATCCCTGTACGCTGTAGCAGATCATGTGATAACATCTGAATAACTCTGAAGGCCGACCGGCTGGACACAGATTCCCTGCTGAAGGAGTGTGTGTTTGCTGTAAGAGCGTTCATTACTGATCATCTGTCATCATCAATCGGTCCCCAGAAATCTTTGACCTTATGGGGACTTTTTTGGGTTATTAAGTTATGCTTTTTTGAAACACTGAACTTTTGATCAATGAGACTGGATTCGATTTTATTGGATTATTTTGTGTCTTTTAGCAGTAATATTAGTTCTAGTAGTTCATCCGTAATCTGTTCAAAGCCCAGCGTTTCCTGAGAATGTGTGTGTTGAGATACACAGATTGTTTGTTTGTGAGTTTGTCTGTATCTGATCCTTCTCTTCCGGGACTCTTCACTGAGCTCCATTAGGAAGATTTCTTCATGTGTGGGGTTTGATAAACTGCTTTAAGCTTTAGTTCATTTGATGGACTTTTATCTTGAACTCTGTTACTGCATTTTCACATATTTGAAATTCTTTTTTTTTTTGGGCGAAATAATTGATGAATGAGTTCCATATGAACTCCAGACACATTTGGGCTGGAAATGTTGAGTGATTTATTAGGAGCGTTTGTGAAACACATTCCTCATGGAGATCCTCAGCACGGCTCTCTTGCTTATCCTGCTTTTACCTGTAATAGTTCCAAAAACATCCATCCACCCATCCACCCACCCATCCACCCATCCATCCATCCATCCATCCAACAAACAGTGATGTTAAATTCAGCTGTTGTAAGTGTAAAGTGTAGTGTAAATGTGTATTAGACATTACACTGGATTTCCAGCCAGAATGCATCGTACACATTCAATCAAACTCTTGAGTGTTTGATCGTAGTGTCACTGTTTGTGATGATGGTGTTTGATGATGGTGTGTGTGTGTGGCGTGATGATGGCGTGTGATAATGGTGTGTGTGGCGTGATGATGGCGTGTGATGATGGTGTGTGTGGCGTGTGATGATGGTGTATGTGGCGTGATGATGGCGTGTGATGGTGTGTGTGGCGTGATGATGGCGTGTGATGATGGTGTGTGTGGCGTGATGATGGCGTGTGATAATGGCGTGTGATAATGGCGTGTGATGATGGGTGTGTGATGATGGTGTGTGTGGCGTGATAATGGCGTGTGATGATGGCGTGTGGCGTGATGATGGCGTATGATGATGGTGTGTGTGGCGTGTGATGATGGTGTGTGTGGCGTGTGGTGATGGTGTGTGTGGCGTGTGATGATGGTGTGTGTGGCGTGATGATGGCGTGTGATGGTGTGTGTGGCGTGATGATGGCGTGTGATGATGGTGTGTGTGGCGTGTGATGATGGGTGTGTGATGATGGTGTGTGTGGCGTGATAATGGCGTGTGATGATGGCGTGTGGCGTGATGATGGCGTGATGATGGTGTGTGTGGCGTGTGATGATGGTGTGTGTGGCGTGTGGTGATGGTGTGTGTGGCGTGTGATGATGGTGTGTGTGGCGTGATGATGGCGTGTGATGATGGTGTGTGATGATGGTGTGTGTGGCGTGTGGTGATGGTGTGTGTGGCGTGTGATGATAGTGTGTGTGGTGTGATGATGGCGTGTGATGATGGTGTGTGTGGCGTGTGGTGATGGTGTGTGTGGCGTGTGATGATGGTGTGTGTGGCGTGATGATGGCGTGTGATGATGGTGTGTGTGGTGTGTGATGATGGTGTGTGTGGCGTGTGGTGATGGTGTGTGTGGCGTGTGATGATGGTGTGTGTGGCGTGTGGTGATGGTGTGTGTGGCGTGTGGTGATGGTGTGTGTGGCGTGTGATGATATTCTGATGATGGTATTGACCGTGGCCTATTCTCTCTGCTAGAGTGGGTGTTTGTGGGCGCTGTGGTCATGGGCAGTGCTCTGGTCATTCTGCTGGTGGGTGTGTGCTGGTGTCAGTGTTGTCCTCATTCCTGCTGCTGTTATGTGAGATGCTGCTGCTGCCCAGAGACCTGCTGCTGCCCTCGACACCGTGAGTACCGCAAACACACCAGGCCAGATGAATGAATCATGAAGCTCAAAATAAGGCTATTAATACACTTCTTGTGGCACATATTTAACACGTTCTTACATTAGTATGATTTGGCACAAACCTGAGAGGCAATGAGCGTGACATCCAGCTCCCCCTCTCTGGACATAATGGGCGGAGCATGACATCCAGCTCCCCCTCTCTGGACATAATGGGCGGAGCGTGACATCCAGCTCCCCCTCTCTGGACATAATGGGCGGAGCATGACATCCAGCTCCCCCTCTCTGGACATAATGGGCGGAGCATGACATCCAGCTCCCCCTCTCTGGACATAATGGGCGGAGCATGACATCCAGCTCCCCCTCTCTGGACATAATGGGCGGAGCGTGACATCCAGCTCCCCCTCTCTGGACATAATGGGCGGAGCGTGACATCCAGCTCCCCCTCTCTGGACATAATGGGCGGAGCGTGACATCCAGCTCCCCCTCTCTGGACATAATGGGCGGAGCGTGACATCCAGCTACACCCTATCCCTATATCCACCCATTACATCCAGAGAGGGGGATCTGGACAGCATTTGGCTGTCGTTAGCACCACTCGAGAAACCTCTAATCACTGTAACAGACTGTAAACATTTCAGCACTTTAAGTCACTTGAACGTTCTCAGCAAGATTCTCTTTGAACTGTTGTTCCTCCATTACAGTAGTTGACTCTCTCTCTCTCAAATAGTGTATGAAGCAGGAAAGGGGATCAAGACAGCAGTGCCCACACCAGTGCCCATGTTCCCTTCATACTACATACCTGGAATGCCCACCATGGTGCCCATCGCACCGCCCTCCCTCATCGACCCTCACCTGTCCACTGCACCATCGCTGGAGAACAACAGCTCGGCAGGTGAGCGCACTAGAGGAAAGCCTGTCCTCTGGAGAAACTGAGCGGTCTGTGTGTGACCTGCTCCAAACCTCAACATGATTTACTGACACATTATTAAATAGCTCTGATCACCGCAGTATTTCAGAGATTCAGAATGTGGGGCGTTTTAATAACTCAAAATGAAATGAACACGAGCGTTCAAACATTTAAAGTGAAGGTGATCCAGATGTTTCTTCAGAATGCCCACGCGTTCATCACATCTCGCCTCGACTACTGTAATGTTCTTTTTTCTGGACTACCAGCACACTCTATCTCACGTTTGCAATATATCCAAAACTCAGCCGCAAGACTACTAACTCACACTAAAAAAACTGCCCATATCACTCCAATTCTGTTCAAACTGCACTGGCTACCCGTGTTATCCCGTATCACTTACAAAATTCTTCTGCTTACCTTTAAGTCACTCAATGGTCTTGCTCCAGCCTATCTCTCTGAATTACTTTCTCCTTATATTCCCCCTCGAACTCTCCGATCTTCTGGCTGTGAACTCCTCTGTGAGCGGAGATTTCGCCTATCATCTATGGGTGGCAGGTCTTTCTTTGTTACAGCCCCTAAGCTATGGAACTCTCTCCCCCTGGCTCTCAGGACAACAACCACGTTAAATGAATTTAAAAGTAAACTCAAAACACATTTGTTTAATCAGTATTATCAGTCATGACAATGTTAACTTGACATAACACAATCACAATGTTAACTGACTACCAATAATCTGTTGCATCTTTACTCTAACTGCCCACCATGCTGTCTGTAATTAATGTTTGTTGCCTTTGTTTTTCATGTTGTATTGCAAATGTAGTGCGATTTGCAACTGCAATCGCTCATTACTTGGACTGGGCAAATGTCCACTGTCCGTCTATGTGTAAACTGCTTGTTATTTACTGTATTGTGAAGCGTCCTTGAGCTTGGGAAAGGCGCTATATAAATTAAACTTATTATTATTATTATTATTATTATTATTATTAATGCAGGACTATTTTCAAATGGCCTGTTTCCCGGATTTTGAGAAACAATAAAACACACACACATGATGTATCTTCTGTAGTGCGGAGTGGTTTCCATCTGCAGTCTGCGTCAGATCAGAGCTCTCTGAAGCTGCTGCAGTTCGTGGAGAAGCAGCTCGCTCAGTTCAACCCATCACAGACGCTTAGCAGCAGCAGAGACTGTAAGACACCAGATGCTCCTTGACCACTGCACTTGACCACTACACACACATTTCACTGCACTATCCACTGCGCATGCTCACTGGACATGTCTCATTTCTCCTGTCCCAGGGTTCCCACGCTTCTTGAAAGTTCTTGAATTTCAGACACATGGATTCAGGGCCTGGAAAGTGCTTGAAAACAAACATAGATCCTTGAAAGTGCTTGACTTAAGCAAGAACTGCATTTTGTTAGAGTAGCGTGTGCTATTACAAACATTGGCCTTCATGCGCTACCAAAGCCAGAACAAAACCGCATTATGGGAGGAAGCTATTCCAATATACACTCACCTAAAGGATTATTAGGAACACACACTAATTCTGTGTTTGACCCCCTTTGGCCTTCAGAACTGCCTTAATTCTACGTGGCATTGATTCCACAAGGTGCTGAAAGCATTCTTTAGAAATGTTGGCCATATTGATAGGAGAGCATCTGCAGTTGATGGAGATTTGTGGGATGCACATCCAGGGCACGAAGCTCCTGTTCCACCACATCCCAAAGATGCTCTATTGGGTTGAGATCTGGAGACTGTGGGGCCATTTTAGTCCAGTGAACTCATTGTCATGTTCAAGAAACCAGTTTGAAATGATTGGAGCTTTGTGACGGTGCATTATCCTGCTGGAAGTAGCCATCAGAGGATGGGGACATGGTGCTCATAAAGGGATGGACATGGGCAGAAACAATGCTCAGGTAGGCCGTGGCATTTAAACCATGCCCAATTGGCACTAAGGGGCCTAAAGTGTGCCAAGAAAACATCCCCCACACCATTACACCACCACCACCAGCCTGCACAGTGGGAACAAGGCATGATGGATCCATGTTCTCATTCTGTTTACGCCAAATTCTGACTCTACCATCTGAATGTCTCAACAGAAATCCAGACTCATCAGACCAGGCAACATTTTTACAGTCTTCAACTGTCCAATTTTGGTGCAAATTGTCGCCTCTTTTTCCTCTTTGTAGTGGAGATGAGTGGTACCCGGTGGGGTCTTCTGCTGTTGTAGCCCATCCGCCTCAAGGTTGTGTGTGTTGTGGCTTCATAAATGCTTTGCTGCCGACCTCGGTTGTAACGAGTGGTTATTTCAGTCAAAGTTTCTCTTCTATCAGCTTGAATCAGTCGGCCCATTCTCCTCTGACCTCTAGCATCAACAAGGCATTTTCTCCCACAGGACTGCCGCATACTGGATGCTTTTCCCTTTTCACACCATTCTTTGTAAACCCTAGAAATGGTTGTGTGTGAAAATCCCAGGAACTGAGCAGATTGTGAAATACTCAGACCGGCCCGTCTGGCACCAACAACCATGCCATGCTCAAAATGTCTTAAATCCCCTTTCTTTCCCATTCCGACATTCAGTGTGGAGTTCAGGAGATTGTCTTGACCAGGACCACACCCCTAAATGCATTGAAGCAACTGCCATGTGATTGGTTGATTAGATAATTGCATTAATGAGAAATTGAACAGGTGTTCCTAATAATCCTTTAGGTGAGTGTATTTCTGCTGTTCCATAAGTGCCCTCTACTGTCAAAAGCCCTATTCGGACGGTAATTGTTCCTCGTAAGGTGTTTTCCTCATTGTCAGGGGATAGTCAGTGATTTTATTGCCGTCCGAATCCAGAATGTCAGTGTTTTTCTCCCACCATCTGCGTAAAAATCCCCGGCCGAATTACCTCCTGTTTTTAGACAAACACCAAGGATGTGTGGTCATTTAATTGCCGTCCGAATCCACATCTGAGTTTTCAAGATGAGATCACTTCAAAATTCACTGTTTATATCCTTTTTGACCCCTGCAGGCCACCGTACGGTTGCACTTTGCTGTAATTTGGATGCATTTTAAAGATCTAGACCTTCATTACTGAAATGCTGGCGAGTATTTACAAGAGCGATATTTCATCACCGCTCAAAAAATAAAAAGAAGAAAAGCATGTAAACATTTTAAATGGGCCGTTATTACGGCAGCGATTATATCTGATAAATATAATATATGTGCAGGTCTTAAAAGCCTTCAAATAGATTTTTAAAAATGTACATGTACAGGCGATTTAATAAATAATTTTGCATATTTTTAATTCCTAACAATTAACGTGTTCATATCTTTTCATTTAATTGGAAAATTCATGTATAGAATATTATCTCTATATTTAGATGTTTTAATGAAGTAATGATTTATAAAAAAAGAAATAAATGTGAATAAATGTCAGAATCTCTTGCTAGAACTCACTCGCTCTTCTACACCAGCCTCTTTCCTCTGTGGAAGTTGTATTGTAATGATACACACAGGTACAGTAGGTGTGTGATATATTGGCAGTAACACACACACACCTTTATCGTATTTATCGTGCTTGATTTAAAATAAAGTCTGGTGTTCATGAAAGAGTGGGAACCCTCCTGTTCTCTATTTTCCTGCCTGAAGTCTCTTCATTCCTCAGGGTCTTTAAGCCCTTCATGCTTCACTGTTTTCACATTCTTCAGGCTTTTCATATAGTACTGTAAACTCTGCTTTATGTTAAAAGAAAAAAAAACTTGGTGAAATTCAAATGTTCTAATTTGCACAGAATAAAAAGAGGTTGTCCTCAGAGATGCCTTTGCTTATTTGCAGCCTGCGGTATATCCGAGCTGAGTTCATTACATGATGCAGAAACCGACTTCCGTCAAACCTATCGACAAGTGCAGAAAAAGGCTCTACCAGCCATCGCTGATCTGGATGACCACACTGACCTCCGAACATCAGACTTATCTCCCAATCATGAGGGAAGATACACACGACAGCCACAGCATAGAAACTGTGTGGAGGACGACCACCCCAGGTAACAGAGGGATCTCATCGCCCAATTGGTTTAAAGGGTTAGTTCAGCCAAAACTGTAGATTGTGTCATTAATGACTGAGCCTCATGTGGTTGGACACCCGTCAGACCTCCGTTCATCTTCAGACACAAATGAAGATATTTTAGTGTAAATCTGATGCTCTGAAAGGCCTCCATTGGCTCAACTTTACACTCTCAAGACCCTTAAAAGACACTAAAGACTAAAGTTACAAAGACCATCTCACTACAGCGGCTCTACAATAACTTTATGAAGACCAGAATAGTTTCTGTGCGCAAAAAAACCCTAAATAACGACTTATATAGAGATGACGATTTCAAAACACGGCATCATGAAGCTTCGAAGCGTTATGAATCAGTGAGTCGATTCAGCGGTTCAGAGCGTTATGAATCAGTGAGTCGATTCAGCGGTTCAGAGCATTATGAATCAGTGAGTCGATTCAGCGGTTCAGAGCGTTATGAATCAGTGAGTCGAATCATGATTCGGATCGCGTGTCAAACCGCCAAACTGCTGAAATTTGGCGATCCAAACTGCTGAATCGACTCACTGATTCATGACGCTCTGAACCACTGAATCGACTCACTGTTTCATAACACTCTGAACCGCTGAATCGACTCACTGATTCATAACGCTCTGAACCGCTGAATCGACTCACTGATTCATAACACTCTGAATCGACTCACTGATTCATAACGCTCTGAACCGCTGAATCTACTCACTGTTTCATAACACTCTGAATCGACTCACTGATTCATAACGCTCTGAACCGCTGATTCGACTCACTGATTCATAACGCTCTGAACCGCTGAATCGACTCACTGTTTCATAACACTCTGAATCGACTCACTGATTCATAACGCTCTGAACCGCTGAATCTACTCACTGATTCATGACGCTTTGAACCGCTGAATCGACTCACTGATTCATAACGCTCTGAACCGCTGATTCGACTCACTGATTCATAACGCTCTGAACCGCTGAATCGACTCACTGATTCATGACGCTCTAAACCGCTGAATCGACTCACTGATTCATAACGCTCTGAACCGCTGAATCGACTCACTGATTCATAACGCTCTGAACCACTGAATTGACTCTGATTCATGACGCTCTGAACCGCTGAATCGACTCACTGATTCATGACGCTCTGAACCACTGAATCGACTAACTGATTCATGACGCTCTGAACCGCTGAATCGACTCACTGATTCATGACGCTCTGAACCACTGA
Source organism: Gobio gobio (assembly GCF_949357685.1). Classification (NCBI taxonomy): domain Eukaryota; kingdom Metazoa; phylum Chordata; class Actinopteri; order Cypriniformes; family Gobionidae; genus Gobio; species Gobio gobio. The sequence continues at coordinate 461,663 of NC_137099.1, read as the reverse complement.
ATCGACTCACTGATTCATAACGCTCTGAACCGCTGAATCGTCTCACTGATTCATAACGCTCTGAACTGCTGAATCGACTCACTGATTCATGACGCTCTGAACCGCTGAATCGACTCACTGATTCATAACGCTCTGAACCGCTGAATCGACTCACTGATTCATAACGCTCTGAACTGCTGAATCGACTCACTGATTCATAACGCTCTGAACCGCTGAATCGACTCACTGATTCATAACGCTTCGAAGCTTCATGAGGCTGTGTTTTGAAATCGTCATCACTATATAAGTCGTTATTTAGGGTTTTTTTGCGCACAGAAACTATTGTCGCCGCTTCATAAAGTTATTGTAGAGCCGCTGTAGTGAGATGGACTTTGTAACTTTAGTCTTTAGTGTCTTTTAAGGGTCTTGAGAGTGTAAAGTTGAGCCAATGGAGGCCTTTCAGAGCATCAGATTTACACTAAAATATCTTCATTTGTGTCTGAAGATGAACGGAGGTCTGACGGGTGTCCAACCACATGAGGCTCAGTCATTAATGACATAATCTACAGTTTTGGCTGAACTAACCCTTTAACAGTTTTAATTCATCAGATTTGAATTTCCTCTCCAGGTGGAACTCTCGCTCGGAGCACCTGCAGAGAAAAGCTTTCCTGGAGCGCGGACGGACGGGATCTTTGGATGAGCTGGAGGAGTTTGCGATGACGTACATGCAGAAAGGCCGTCGCGGTGACC
>NC_137099.1:405934-455934 GCF_949357685.1 Gobio gobio | reverse complement strand
GTTCCCGTTGTTCTTTGATGAACATTTATGACAGGCATCATCATCAGTGCTACTGTCACTTTAAGAACGGCCGCGCATCTCATTTCCTCACAACTCTTTAAGTTCATTTAAGACGTTATTTAACTCATTTAAAACTCCTAATATGAGAATACTCAAAATCCTCTGTGTTATTGTTTGTTCAAGAGCAAAAGAGAACTCGATGTGAGCAGGAAACTGACGCGAGTCTATTTATGTGTCGAGTGTGTGTGTGTGTGTGTGTGTGTGTGTGTGTGTGTGTGTGTGTATGTGTGTGTGTGTGTGTGTCCCTTGATTAGCTGACATGAGACGCATCCACACAGACAGGACACTAACACACACACACACACACACACACACACAGGACATTGGCATACAGCGCGTTCGCTTGTGTCTTGTCGCGCTTGGAAGCATTTACATGTATAAGAGCGTGATGATGATCATGTAACGCTAAGCAAAAATGGATATAAAAACGGACGCTGCGTTATTTGCGTTAAATATTTTTAATGCGTTAAGCTGAAAAAATTAATCGCCCACGTTAACGCGTTAATTTGCCCAGCCCTAATATATATGGGAAAAAATGGGTCATAACGATTGCATAAATATTAATTATAAATCATAAAATTATGTCAAAACACCAAAAAAGAAAAGAAAAAATATTATTGAACAAAAATATATTTCATTGATTTTACTAAAAAAAAAATAATAATTCTTAATCCCGCCCTCTGGGTCATTTTTGACCCGAAGTGTGCCCCATAAATGAAGAACCCCAGAGGGTTAAATGAGCTCCATTTGTATGCATGAATACAGACGGAAATCTTATTGAGTGCAGCTGGAGAATCCCGTTATATGTTGCATTAGTTTTTGTGTGATGTGACCCGTGTCCAGAATAATGACTGACAGCGCTTCTCTGCTTCTAGCCCAGACTAACGCTCTCACACTGACGCTCGCCGCTCACTCTTCTGTCCTCTCTCTGAACAGAGCACTCTTCTGAGCAGGGACTCGCTTATAGTGTGACGTCCTCACACACACACACACACACACACGAGGACGTCCCCACTCCAGCCTCACCGGAGCCCCGGCGCTGTGGAACGAAGTGTGTGTGTGTGTGTCACCGGCTCAGTGTTGATCCATGAGGAACGCGGACACTCGCCGGACGAGAGACGGCCACAGACGTTTACATCACGTGTTGCTGGACGTTAGCGTGTGCTTTATTTCACGTGTATAATCTCAAAGTGCCGAGTAAATGAGTACATGTACTTAAGGACACTGTTTGAGCATCTGTACTGGAGTGTTAGTTCTGGAAACGCTTGACTGTAACTACATTAGAAAGACAGATGTTGTACTTTTCACTCCGCTACATTTCTATGAAGGTCCTCGAAGTCGAAAGTGGTTCCTGGAGCAGCTTTGAAAGTTTTCCTCAGTATTAGTATCACTCTCACTCTTTTTGTCATGTTTCCCAACATTTTTTGAACAGTTTATAGCAAAATGGAAGAGCGCAGAAGAGAGTTTTCTGAAGAGATTAAGGATTGGTTTTTAGATTAATGCATGTCTCATAAAACGCTCAAAAATCGAACCGTCTGGGAGAACGAGAGGAGTGTATGAAGAGAGAGAGAGTGTGTGTGTTCAGTGTGTGCGCACTCGGGCTGGACCACAATCTTACAATATTCGTTCGATTGGTTGGTATTCAATTCTGGGATCCTAATATTTGTTTTTTGTTTAGTTTTTTTCACACACACTCAGAATCCACCTCGAAACGGTACTCATTCACACTTGCTTATGTTTACACTATAAATCTGGCCAAATACGATACCGTACTTTCCGGACTATAAGTCACACTTTTTTTTCATAGTTTGGCTGGTCCTGCGACTTGTATATCAAAATGAATTCATACTGACTAACAAGAATAAACATTTAGCTAGTCTACAGCTTAAAACCTGTTAACTGAAATATTAACTTAAATCTGAACACACACAAAATGCCGCCCAAAAAGAAAATACTATTCTACATTAGTAAAATATGCAGCCGAAAACGGTAATCGAGCAGCAGAAAGAAAGTTTGGAGAAGCTTGTGAGGAACTGGCGAAAAGCAGAGGTTACTTTAACCGTAATGAAGAAAACAAAGAAAGCCAATCGCGATATAGTCCAATATAATGCGACTTATAGTCTAGTGCGACTTCTATATGTTATTTTCCTCATTTTTTGACTGATTTGACTTGTAGTCCGGAAAATACGGTACTCTTTTTTTTTAAATCTTATATCTTTGCCGTTTTTTAATAGGATGGACAGTTGAGGAACCCAACCTCGTTATACTCAATAAATATATTTATGCAAGCCTGAGCTGCGTTTGTTTGACATTGATCAAAATATATGAGCCTTTTTAGCCGTTATTAGGGTGTAACGGTTCACTAAACTGACGGTTCGCTACAGCAGTTTTACAAAATTGCTTTTTATGTATTTTATATATAAACAGTGGTTTACTGAAAGAAGAAAAACTGTCTGTCCTTAAATGAATTTAAATTATAACTAACAGTTTGTTGAAGATATTGCTGTAAACTATAGGGAGCCCTTGCACATTACTATTAAAGTTAACAACAGAGCCCAAACTATTTGCCGTAATTCAGTTAGATATAATAATCAACACTCAAATAACATATATAAACTTCACAGTTTTTGCAATAACTTCTAAATCTAATTATAAAATATTTTTTTTCTCCAATTCGTTGTTGAAATATAATCATTTATACACAGTGTATATATTCTTATTTAAACAAACATATGAAATAATCAAGACATCACTAACAGGTTCAGTAGAATATAATGAATATAACGGCTAATATACACTCAGCTAAAGGATTATTATGAACACACACTAATACTGTGTTTGACCCGCTTTCGCCTTCAGAACTGCCTTAATTCTACGTGGCATTGACTCAACAAGCTGCTGAAAGCATTCTTTAGAAATGTTGGCCATATTGATAGGAGAGCATCTGCAGTTGATGGAGATTTGTGGGATGCACATCCAGGGCACGAAGCTCCCGTTCCACCACATCCCAAAGATGCTCTATTGGGTTGAGATCTGGAGACTGTGGGGCCATTTTAGTCCAGTGAACTCATTGTCATGTTCAAGAAACCAGTTTGAAATGATTGGAGCTTTGTGACGGTGCATTATCCTGCTGGAAGTAGCCATCAGAGGATGGGGACATGGTGCTCATAAAGGGATGGACATGGGCAGAAACAATGCTCAGGTAGGCCGTGGCATTTAAACCATGCCCAATTGGCACTAAGGGGCCTAAAGTGTGCCAAGAAAACATCCCCCACACCATTACACCACCACCACCAGCCTGCACAGTGGAAACAAGGCATGATGGATCCATGTTCTCATTCTGTTTACGCCAAATTCTGACTCTACCATCTGAATGTCTCAACAGAAATCCAGACTCATCAGACCAGGCAACATTTTTCCAGTCTTCAACTGTCCAATTTTGGTGAGCTGGTGCAAATTGTCGCCTCTTTTTCCTCTTTGTAGTGGAGATGAGTGGTACCCGGTGGGGTCTTCTGCTGTTGTAGCCCATCCGCCTCAAGGTTGTGTGTGTTGTGGCTTCACAAATGCTTTGCTGCAGACCTCGGTTGTAACGAGTGGTTATTTCAGTCAAAGTTGCTCTTCTATCAGCTTGAATCAGTCGGCCCATGACCTCTGACCTCTAGCATCAACAAGGCATTTTCGGACTGCCGCATACTGGATGCTTTTCCCTTTTCACACCATTCTTTGTAAACCCTAGAAATGGTTGTGTGTGAAAATCCCAGTAACTGAGCAGATTGTGAAATACTCAGACCGGCCCGTCTGGCACCAACAACCATGCCACGCTCAAAACTGCTTAAATCTCCTTTCTTTCCCATTCCGACATTCAGTGTGGAGTTCAGGAGATTGTCTTGACCAGGATCACACCCCTAAATGCACTGAAGACACTGCCATGTGATTGGCTGATTAGATAATTGCATTAATGAGAAATTGAACAAGTGTTCCTAATAATCCTTTAGGTGAGTGTATGTCAGATATTCAGTGAAAGAGTTGATTTACTCTAGTGAATATAATTCTGCGGACACTGAATGACTCCTGAGGTCATGTGATGCTACATGACATTGTTTAGTTTACAGCCGTTATATTAACGTCTTTCCGCCGTTGAAACACTGATTTAGCGACTACACCACATATATATCCGTGAGTCACGTGACTTGTAATGTATCCTCGACATACCTTCAGATGTTCATTCATGTTTATTCTTTAGGAAGAGAGGATCTCGTTCATGCACACGCGTGTAGTGTATAGGCTACAGTGATCAGTCACGCCACATTAAAGAGCGTCAAAACCGCATTTATCGTTTGAATTTCGTGATAAAATGGACTGAATACTTCATATGTTCGTGTGGGAACTCGGATTGAAGTGTGTCCTGCCCCTCCATCTGAAGCTTTGGATATTCACTGCTGATCTACTGAAGCTTCAAAGCTCAGATAATGTTATTCAGACCAGCCCTCGTGCGCACACAGAAAGCTGCCTCTCAGACTGAAAAACAACGAATATTCAAATCCCAAAATTGAAATCGAACACCAAACCATTGAACGAATATTGGCTGGTCCAGCCCTAGTGCACACACACTGATCAACACACACTGAACTGATCAACACACACTGATCAACACACACTGATCAACACACACTGATCAACACACACTGATCAACACACACTGAACTGATCAACACACACTGAACTGATCAACACACACTGAACTGATCAACACACACTGAACTGATCAACACACACTGAACTGATCAACACACACTGATCAACACACACTGAACTGATCAACACACACTGATCAACACACACTGATCAACACACTGAACTGATCAACACACACTGAACTGATCAACACACACTGAACTGATCAACACACACTGATCAACACACACTGAACTGATCAACACACACTGATCAACACACACTGAACTGATCAACACATAATGAGTACTCCGGTAAACACAGTTGATTATGTCTTAAGTGAGTGTGAACCGTTGGGAGATTATGGGATGTGTATCCGTGTATTCGGTGACTCTATAAAGAGCTGTAGTGTCGTAATGAGTTCAGATGTCGATGACCGCGTGCCTTCACTCAACAATAATCCAATAATGCACTGACATAAGACATTTACTTCTGATATGCAAGCCCTTTTAAACACAAGTGCTTCTGTACTTCACATGATTGTGTGTTTTTACAGCGTTCAGTTGTGTAGTTCGTCCTCTGTGGATACTTTACTAACCATCACACACACTCATAACACACACACTGTGCTGTTTCTGCACAGGAGATATTAATATCACTGCAGATGTTGTTATACTCATGTTTTTATCAGTATTATGCGATGAGCAAATTAACAAATGATGATATTGTGCATTTTTGGGGGATGACTGTTTAAAGACAGAAGATTACAGGAAGTCATTTGGCTTGAGTGGCGCAGAGTCATCGTGTTAGATAAACAGGACAGGGTTAGAACGGCTCGATGTGTGAGCGGATTCAAGCACATGTCTGGAGGAGGAATGCTGACCACTGAAGCTGACCACTGAAGCTGACCTCTGCTGACCGCTGAAGCTGACCTGTGCTGACCGCTGAAGCTGACCACTGAAGCTGACCTCTGCTGACCGCTGAAGCTGACCTGTGCTGACCACTGAAGCTGACCACTGAAGCTGACCTCTGCTGACCGCTGAAGCTGACCTGTGCTGACCGCTGAAGCTGACCTCTGCTGACCGCTGAAGCTGACCTGTGCTGACCACTGAATCTGACCTGTGCTGACCGCTGAAGCTGACCTGTGCTGACCACTGAAGCTGACCACTGAAGCTGACCTCTGCTGACCGCTGAAGCTGACCTGTGCTGACCACTGAAGCTGACCACTGAAGCTGACCTCTGCTGACCGCTGAAGCTGACCTGTGCTGACCGCTGAAGCTGACCTCTGCTGACCGCTGAAGCTGACCTGTGCTGACCACTGAATCTGACCTGTGCTGACCGCTGAAGCTGACCTCTGCTGACCGCTGAAGCTGACCTCTGCTGACCGCTGAAGCTGACCTGTGCTGACCGCTGAAGCTGACCTCTGCTGACCGCTGAATCTGACCTCTGCTGACCGCTGAATCTGACCTGTGCTGACCGCTGAAGCTGACCTCTGCTGACCTCTGAATCTGACCTGTGCTGACCACTGAAGCTGACCTCTGCTGACCGCTGAAGCTGACCTGTGCTGACCACTGAATCTGACCTGTGCTGACCGCTGAAGCTGACCTCTGCTGACCTCTGAATCTGACCTGTGCTGACCACTGAAGCTGACCTCTGCTGACCGCTGAATCTGACCTCTGCTGACGCTGAAGCTGACCTGTGCTGACCGCTGAAGCTGACCTCTGCTGACCTCTGAATCTGACCTGTGCTGACCACTGAAGCTGACCTCTGCTGACCGCTGAAGCTGACCTCTGCTGACGCTGAAGCTGACCTGTGCTGACCACTGAAGCTGACCTGTGCTGACCTCTGAATCTGACCTCTGAAGCTGACCTCTGCTGACCACTGAATCTGACCTGTGCTGACCACTGAATCTGACCTGTGCTGACCGCTGAAGTTGACCTGTGCTGACCTCTGAAGCTGACCTCTGCTGACCGCTGAAACTGACCTGTGCTGACCTCTGAATCTGACCTGTGCTGACCACTGAATCTGACCTCTGAAGCTGACCTCTGCTGACCACTGAATCTGACCTGTGCTGACCACTGAAGCTGACCTGTGCTGACCACTGAATCTGACCTCTGAAGCTGACCTCTGCTGACCACTGAATCTGACCTGTGCTGACCACTGAATCTGACCTGTGCTGACCGCTGAAGTTGACCTGTGCTGACCTCTGAAGCTGACCTCTGCTGACCGCTGAAACTGACCTGTGCTGACCTCTGAATCTGACCTGTGCTGACCTCTGAATCTGACCTGTGCTGACCGCTGAAGCTGACCTCTGAAGCTGACCTCTGCTGACCGCTGAAGCTGACCTCTGCTGACCGATGAAACTGACCTGTGCTGACCACTGAATCTGACCTGTGCTGACCTCTGAAGCTGACCTGTGCTGACCGCTGAAGCTGACCTGTGCTGACCGCTGAAACTGACCTGTGCTGACCGCTGAATCTGACCTCTGCTGACCTGTGCTGACAACTGAAGCTGACCTGTGCTGACCGCTGAAGCTGACCTGTGCTGACCACTGAATCTGACCTGTGCTGACCTCTGAAGCTGACCTGTGCTGACCGCTGAAGCTGACCTGTGCTGACCGCTGAATCTGACCTCTGCTGACCTGTGCTGACAACTGAAGCTGACCTGTGCTGACCGCTGAAGCTGACCTGTGCTGACCACTGAAGCTGACCTGTGCTGACCGCTGAAGCTGACCTGTGCTGACCTCTGAAACTGACCTGTGCTGACCACTGAATCTGACCTGTGCTGACCTCTGAAGCTGACCTGTGCTGACCGCTGAAGCTGACCTCTGCTGACCGCTGAAGCTGACCTGTGCTGACCACTGAAGCTGACCTGTGCTGACCACTGAAGCTGACCTCTGCTGACCGCTGAAGCTGACCTCTGCTGACCGCTGAAGCTAACCTGTGCTGACCACTGAAGCTGACCTCTGCTGACCGCTGAAGCTGACCTCTGCTGACCGCTGAAGCTGACCTGTGCTGACCACTGAAGCTGACCTGTGCTGACCACTGAAGCTGACCTCTGCTGACCGCTGAAGCTGACCTGTGCTGACCGCTGAAGCTGATCTCTGCTGACCGCTGAAGCTGACCTGTGCTGACCACTGAAGCTGACCTGTGCTGACCACTGAAGCTGACCACTGAAGCTGACCTGTGCTGACCACTGAAGCTGACCTGTGCTGACCTCTGAAGCTGACCTGTGCTGACTGCTATAGCTGACCTGTGCTGACCTCTGAAGCTGACCACTGAAGCTGACCTGTGCTGACCACTGAAGCTGACCTGTGCTGACCACTGAAGCTGACCTGTGCTGACCGCTGAAGCTGACCTGTGCTGACTGCTATAGCTGACCTGTGCTGACCTCTGAAGCTGACCACTGAAGCTGACCTGTGCTGACCACTGAAGCTGACCTGTGCTGACCACTGAAGCTGACCTGTGCTGACCACTGAAGCTGACCTGTGCTGACCTCTGAAGCTGACCTGTGCTGACTGCTATAGCTGACCTGTGCTGACTGCTATAGCTGACCTGTGCTGACCTCTGAAGCTGACCTGTGCTGACCACTGAAGCTGACCTGTGCTGACCACTGAAGCTGACCTCTGCTGACCACTGAAGCTGACCTGTGCTGACCGCTGAAGCTGATCTCTGCTGACCGCTGAAGCTGACCTGTGCTGACCACTGAAGCTGACCTGTGCTGACCACTGAAGCTGACCACTGAAGCTGACCTGTGCTGACCACTGAAGCTGACCTGTGCTGACCTCTGAAGCTGACCTGTGCTGACTGCTATAGCTGACCTGTGCTGACCGCTGAAGCTGATCTCTGCTGACCGCTGAAGCTGACCTGTGCTGACCACTGAAGCTGACCTGTGCTGACCACTGAAGCTGACCACTGAAGCTGACCTGTGCTGACCACTGAAGCTGACCTGTGCTGACCTCTGAAGCTGACCTGTGCTGACTGCTATAGCTGACCTGTGCTGACCTCTGAAACTGACCTGTGCTGACCTCTGAAACTGACCACTGAAACTGACCTGTGCTGACCTCTGAAACTGACCACTGAAACTGACCTGTGCTGACCTCTGAAACTGACCACTGAAACTGACCTGTGCTGACCACTGAAACTGACCTGTGCTGACCTCTGAAACTGACCTGTGCTGACCTCTGAAACTGACCTCTGAAACTGACCTGTGCTGACCTCTGAAACTGACCTGTGCTGACCTCTGAAACTGACCTGTGCTGACCTCTGAAACTGACCTCTGAAACTGACCTGTGCTGACCTCTGAAACTGACCTCTGAAACTGACCTGTGCTGACCTCTGAAACTGACCTGTGCTGACCTCTGAAACTGACCTCTGAAACTGACCTGTGCTGACCTCTGAAACTGACCTCTGAAACTGACCTGTGCTGACCTCTGAAACTGACCTCTGAAACTGACCTGTGCTGACCTCTGAAACTGACCTGTGCTGACCTCTGAAGCTGACCTGTGCTGACCACTGAAGACCTGTGAAGTGTGTGCTAGTGCACTACTCTCTCTACAGCAGGGTCAGTGAGAGCAGTGTGTGTCCCTCAGACATCAGCGGGTCATAGGTCATCTCACACTGACAGCTGGATGATGAGGTCATCAGATGCGGTCAGTCGTGTGACATCACTGGATGATGAGGTCATCAGATGCGGTCAGTCGTGTGACATCACTGGACGATGAGGTCATCAGATGCGGTCAGTCGTGTGACATCACTGGACGATGAGGTCATCAGATGCGGTCAGTCAAGTGACATCACCGGATGATGAGGTCATCAGATGCGGTCAGTCATGTGACATCACTGGATGATGAGGTCATCAGATGCGGTCAGTCGTGTGACATCACTGGACGATGAGGTCATCAGATGCGGTCAGTCGAGGATGACTCTGTCCTTCACTCGTTCCTCTTCCTCTGGTCTGTTATCAAAAGGGTTTTATCACAATACTTGAGAAAATGGTTAATATAATTCTATTGAAAATGATTTTTATGGAACTTTGTTTACATTTTGTATGTTTTCATGTTTCCTGTCTTATGTGTGTATTCACTGTAACTACATCATCAAATGAGTTTCAGTAAAACTTGACAAACACTTTTAACACTCGTGTTTTCTGTAGCGTCATTGTTGCTGCAGCATTACGTGTGTGTGTGTGTGTGTGTGTGTGTGTGTCAGAGTAAGTGTGAGTCATGAGGCTCTGTTCATTGTTTAGACAATTGTTTACACACACAAACAAACATCAGTTTAGAGATGGGAGCCTTACACACACACACTCTCACATTCGCTCACACACACACACACACACACGTTTGTTTTTGTGAAATGTGAGGACATTCCATAGGCGTAATGGTTTTTATACCGTACAAACCGTATTTTCTATCCCCTTACACACACACACACACACACACACACACACACACACACACTGCCCCTAAACCTACCCATCACACACACACACTCTCACACACACACACACACCCTCATACACAAACACACCCTCACACAAACACACACATACTCACACACACACACTCGTACACGCACACACACACTCATACACACACTCTCACACACACATACGCACACTCACACACACTCGTACACACACACGCACACACTCTCACACAGACATACACACACACGCACATACACACACTCACAAACACACTCACGCACACATATCTCACACACATGCACTCGTACACACACACACCCTCACACGCACTCAAACACACACACACATACTCATATACACACACACACTCTCACACACACACATCTCACACACACACACACACGCACTTGTACACACGCACACTCACAAACTCACACACAGACACATCTCACACACCCACTCGTACACACACACACACACACACACAATTAACTATGGGCATCTCACTCAGTTCAACATGTGCTCGTGGTGTGTGTGTGTGTGTGTGTGTGTGTGTGTGTGTGTGTGTGTGTGTGTGTGTGTGTGTGTGTGTGTGTGTGTGTGTGTGTGTGTGTGTGTGTCTGTCTGTGTGTGTGTGTGTGTGTGTGTGTGTGTGTGTGTGTGTGTGTGTGTGTGTGTGTGTGTGTGTGTCTGTGTGTGTCTGTGTCTGTGTCTGTGTCTGTGTCTGTGTCTGTGTCTGTGCCTGTGCCTGTGCCTGTGCCTGTGCCTGTGCCTGTGCGTGTGCGTGTGCGTGTGCGTGTGCGTGTGCGTCTGTGTCTGTGCCTGTGCCTGTGTGTGTGTGTGTGTGTGTGTGTGTGTGTCTGTGTGTATCTGTGTGTGTGTGAGAGTGTGTGAGAGTGTGTCTGTGTCTGTGTGTGTGTGTGTGTGTGTGTGTGTGTGTGGTTAGAGGGTTTCCTCAGCGTCACACTGTAAGCTGTTCTCACGCTAAATTGCCAAACCTTGATAGTAAACAAAGTCTAAGCTTTTACATAAAAAAAAAAATGTAATATGAAATTTAAACAATAAATCCCGCTTTGGCGTTAATGTGTTCTACAGTGCGCGGTCACGCGTGTTCATGAGCGCTCAAATCTTCCAGCGCTGCGTCAACACATGAAGCTCCGCCCACTGAGAGGCTCGTGGGATTCTGGCGCCATCTGCTGGTCACGCGAGGAACTTCCTCCACCGATCAGGGCCAAACGGCCTGTGTGGAGTTAAAAGAAGACCCTACAAGCCATCCAAACATGAGGAAGAACAAAACACTGGTATTTATCTGACAGAATAATTGGGCACAAATGGCAAAACTACAGCTACATATCTTAGAGAAACATTTATACACTCCGGCCCTGATCAAACATGGAGGATGTGGTTTAAATCAGCCAGAGGATGAAAACACACACTGTGTCGGTAGTGGGACAGACATTCTCATGATTTACAAAGAAAACAGAAAAGAGACATTTTTAACCTCACTTTTTTGACAATCAAAAATATATTTGTAAAAACAACAATGGAATTTTTTTTATTATTATTATTTTTTTGTTATTTCAATACCATTTTCATAAGTTGAAATGTATGATTTTGTGTGTACACTTTTTTCTAGCACATCTTTTCCTTCCCTTCGCTTCTCTATTAATGTGCTTGGACACAGAGCTCTGAGAACAGCCAGCCTCTTCTGCAATGACCTTTTGTGTCTTGCCCTCCTTGTGCAAGGGGTCAAAGGTCGTCTTTTGGACAGTTGTCAGGTCAGCTTCTTCCTCATGATTGTGTGGCCTACAGAACTAGACTGAGAGACCATTTAAAGGCCTTTGCAGGTGTTTAGAGTTCATCAGCTGATTAGAGTGTCTTCAATATTCAACCTTTTCACAATATTCTCATTTTCTGAGACTGAATTTGGGATTTTCCTTAGCTGTCAGTTATAATCATCAAAATGAAAATAAATAAATATGTGAAATATATCAGTCTGTGTGTAATGAATGACTATAATATACCAGTTTCACTTTTTGAATGGAATTAGCGAAATAAATCAACTTTTTGATGATATTCTAATTATATGACCAGCACCTGTATATACATTCCCGTAGGCCAAAGGTCCAGAATTTAAGTCTGTTTTTTGTAATAAACAGGTGTTATTTTAAGTAATAACGGCCAATAATTGGAATCTGGACCTCTGTATTTTTCCGATGTGTAGGCTAAAGATGTTGTGAAATAACTGCCTATAGTATGAGTTTAATGCAGCAGATCTTCTCATCTGAGCTGTGGTCTGTGTCCGCTCGTCAAAACATTTAAGAGGACCAATCAAAACAAAGTAGGCGCTTCAGTAAACGCTCATAAAGTGTGAGATAAGATGTAAGCAGAGATGTATAAAGTACTAGAGACACATACTTGAGTAAAAGTACAAGTTCCTTATCAAAAAAGTGACTTGAGTAGAAGTTGAAGTGCTCTTTAAGCACAACACTTAAGTAGAAGTACTAAAGTATTCAACATTTTTTGTACTTAAGTATTGCAAGTAGTTTATTTTAAAATGTACTACTCAAGTACTGAAAGTAAAAGTACAAGTATTGTGTTATGTAGTTATTAAAGAAAGTAGTCAAAAGTTTGAACATCATATTGTTTTTATTATTTCAAATGATTAAGCTAAATAAAAATATGTACTGAAGTAAAAGTGGAAGTAGGAGAAAAAATTAATACTCTAGTAAAGTACAGATACTGCCTTTTAGTACTTAAGTACAGTAGTGAAGTAGTTCTACTTCGTTACTATACATCTCTGGATGTAAGTAGCTAAACTACACATTTCATTTGGCAGCTGTTTTAGGAATGAAATGCTAATTAACATTTAAACTACCGATAAAAATAATCTGGCAAACTAATAACCCTTTGTCTAATTTTGTAGGCTATATCATTTACGTGATTTAATGTAATAATTAGTCAATGTTAGAGGACAAGAAACATTAACGAAACCGTTTTCTTCATATAATGCAAACGATTAATAATGAATGTGTACATATTGTCAATTAATTAAACAAAAATCTTAGAAAGTGATTAATAAAAAAATATTCTAAATGTATATTGACCCTATGTTTAGTTGACTGCTTTAGGAGGGGAAGAGAGGGCAGGATCAGGAGAATGAGAGAAAAAGAAAGAGAGATGGAGAGGAGGAGAGAGCAGGAATTGACAGATAATTCACTGCCCACTGATGGTTTTAAAGCTATTTCTCATCCATTTTTTTGGCCTTCAAACGTCTTAAAATGCACAGATGTAGACCAGAGAAATCTAAACTTTCTCGGGGGAGCTTACCCCCGAACCCCCATAACTACCTAGAGTGTGTGTGTGTGTGTGTGTGTGTGTGTGTGCAGCAAGGTATAGGCCTAAGGTCTCCAAACCAATTATACGTTAGTGAATGTACATTTAGTGACTTCTTCAAAACTTCATGTTTCACAACATGAAACAAACACGTGTTCGCTTCTAGTTCTGTCACGGGAGTTTGGGATTTAAACTTTGTGGGGAAGTTTTGATTATCCATGCCAAATAACAGTGTGTGTCTGGACTGAAAAAGGTGGTACATGATCAGGGCCGGCCCGTGGCATAGGCGGAATAGGCAAATGCTAGGGGCACCACTCACCCATAGGGGCGCCAAAATGTATTACTGATACTATTTTATTCATATTCATTTGAAATATTACCAAATAAAGCGCAAAAAAACTTAACGAAGTCCCCCGCATCTTCCCGGTCCGCCTCATCAATCTCCCTCGCCGAGCTACTTGAAGTGCGTCAGAAATATAACGCGCGATCAGTTTAACGTTGGGAATTTGTTGTGTCGCGCCGCCTATCTAATGTAGACAGGATTGCTTTCATTTTTTGGGAGCTTGGCCGCTTGCTCCAGGTGTAGACACGGTGAAAGTTGCCTGATCATTTATGACGGATGGCCGAATAGTGTCATAAAAAACAGAAGCCCTCTGATGCAGGCAAGATCAGGGAAACTGCTCTTGTTATTTAGTATTTTTGTCTTGTTTCTAGTCTAAATATCTAAACATTCTTAAACCAAGATGCATTTACTCCATCCATCCATCCATCCATCCATCCATCTTCTTCCGCTTATCCAGGGCCGGGTCGCGGGGGCAGCAGTCTAAGCAGAGATGCCCAGACTTCCCTCTCCCTAGACACTTCCTCTAGCTCTTCCGGGGGGACACCGAGGCGTTCCAAGGCCAGCCGGGAGACATAGTCCCTCCAGCGTGTCCTTGGTCTTCCCCGGGGCCTCCTCCCGGTTGGACATGCCCGAAACACCTTCCCGGGAAGGCGTTCAGGAGGCATCCGGAACAGATGCCCGAGCCACCTCAGCTGTCCCCTCTCGATGTGGAGGAGCAGCGGCTCTACTCCGAGTTCCTCCCGAGTGACTGAGCTTCTCACCCTATCTCTAAGGGAGCGCCCAGCCACCCTGCGGAGAAAGCTCATTTCGGCCGCCTGTATCCGGGATCTTGTCCTTTCGGTCATGACCCAAAGCTCATGACCATAGGTGAGAGTAGGAACGTAGATTGACCGGTAAATCGAGAGCTTCGCCTTACGGCTTAGCTCTTTCTTCACCACGACAGACCGGTACATCGACCGCATTACTGCAGAAGCTGCACCGATCCGTCTGTCAATCTCCCATTCCATCCTCCCCTCACTCGTGAACAAGACCCCTAGATACTTAAACTCCTCCACTTGGGGCAGGAACTCTCCACCAACCTGGAGTGGGCAAGCCACCCTTTTCCGACTGAGGACCATGGCCTCGGATTTGGAGGTGCTGATCCCCATCCCAGCCGCTTCACACTCGGCTGCAAACCGTCCCAGTGCTGAAGGTCCTGGTTAGAAGGGGCCAACACGACAACGTCATCCGCAAAGAGCAGAGACGAAACCGTGTGGTCCCCAAACCTGACACTCTCCGGCCCTTGGCTGCGCCTAGAAATTCTGTCCATAAAAATTATGAACAGAACCGGCGACAAAGGGCAGCCCTGCCGGAGTCCAACATGCACCGGGAACAAGTCTGACTTACTGCCGGCAATGCGGACCAAACTCCTGCTTCGGTCATACAGGGACCGAACAGCCCTCAGCAAAGGACCCCGGACCCCGTATTCCCCCAGCACCCTCCACAGGATGCCGCGAGGGACACAGTCGAATGCCTTCTCCAAATCCACAAAACAAATGTGGACTGGTTGGGCAAACTCCCATGAACCCTCCAGCACCCTGTAGAGGGTATAGAGCTGGTCCAGTGTTCCACGACCAGGACGAAAACCAGACTGTTCCTCCTGAATCCGAGGTTCTACTATCGGCCGGATTCTCCTCTCCAGTACCCTGGCATAGACTTTCCCGGGGAGGCTGAGAAGTGTGATCCCCCTATAGTTGGAACACACCCTCCGGTCCCCCTTCTTAAAAAGAGGGACCACCACCCCGGTCTGCCATCCCAGAGGCACTGTCCCCGACCGCCACGCGATGCTGCAGAGGCGTGTCAGCCAAGACAGCCCCACAACATCCAGAGACTTGAGGTACTCAGGGCGGATCTCATCCACCCCCGGTGCCTTGCCACCGAGGAGTTTCTTGACCACCTCGGTGACTTCAGCCCGGGTGATGGACGAGTCCTCCTCTGAGCCCCCAGCCTCTGCTTCCTCAATGGAAGACGTGACGGCGGGATTGAGGAGATCCTCGAAGTATTCCTTCCACCGTCCGACAACATCCCCAGTCGAGGTCAACAGCCGCCCATCGCCACTGTAAACAGTGTTGGTAGGGCACTGCTTCCCCCTCCTGAGGCGCCGGACGGTTTGCCAGAATCTCTTCGAGGCCGACCGATAGTCTTTTTCCATGGCCTCACCGAACTCCTCCCAGGCCCGAGTTTTTGCCTCCACGACCACCCGGGCTGCAGTCCGCTTAGCCTGCCGGTACCTGTCAGCTGCCTCAGGAGTCCCACAAGCCAGCCAGGCCCGATAGGACTCCTTCTTCAGCTTGACGGCATCCCTTACTTCCGGTGTCCACCACCGGGTTCGGGGATTGCCGCCTCGACAGGCACCGGAGACCTTGCGTCCACAGCTCCGAGCAGCCGCTTTGACAATGGAGGTGGAGAACATGGTCCACTCGGACTCAATATCTCCAGCCTCCCTCGGGATCCGGTCGAAGCTCTGCCGGAGGCAGGAGTTGAAGATCTCTCTGACAGGAGACTCGGCCAAACGTTCCCAGCAGACCCTCACTGTACGTTTGGGTCTACCGAGTCTGTCCAGCTTCCTCCCCCGCCATCGGATCCAACTCACCACCAGGTGGTGATCAGTTGACAGCTCCGCCCCTCTCTTCACCCGAGTGTCCAAGACATACGGCCGCAGGTCAGATGAAACGACCACAAAGTCGATCATTGACCTACGACCTAGGGTGTCCTGGTGCCATGTGCACTGATGGACACCCTTATGCTTGAACATGGTGTTCGTTATGGACAAACTGTAACTAGCACAGAAGTCCAATAACTGAACACCACTCGGGTTCAGATCAGCGGGGCCGTTCCTCCCAATCACGCCCCTCCAGGTTTCACTGTCATTGCCCACGTGGGCGTTGAAGTCCCCCAGTTGAACGACGGAGTCTCCAGTCGGAGCACTCTCCAGCACCCCTCCCAGAGACACCAAGAGGGCCGGGTACTCTAAACTGCCGTTCGGCCCATAGGCACAAACGACAGTGAGAGACCTATCCCCGAGCCGAAGCCGCAGGGAAACGACCCTCTCGTTCACCGGGGTAAACTCCAACACATGGCGGCAGAGCTGGGGGGCTATAAGCAAACCCACACCAGCCCGCCGCCTCTCACCATGGGCAACTCCAGAGTGGTGAAGAGTCCATCCTCTCTCGAGGAGTGTGGTTCCAGAGCCCAAGCCATGCGTGGAGGTGATTCCGACTATCTCTAGTCGGAACCTCTCAACCTCACGCACAAGCTCAGGCTCCTTCCCCGCCAGTGAGGTGACATTCCATGTCCCAAGAGCCAGATTCTGTGTCCAGGGATCGGGTCGTCTAGGCCCCCGCCTCCGACTGCTGCCCGATTCGCTTCGCACCGGCCCCTTACGGTCCCTCCCGTGAGTGGTGGGCCCACGGGAAGGTGTCCCCACGTCGCTCCTTCGGGCTGAGCCCGGCCGGACCCCGTGGGGGAAGGCCCGGCCACCAGGCGCTCGCATACGAGCCCCAACCCCAGGCCTGGCTCCAGGGTGGGGCCCCGGCTGCGCCATACCGGGCGACGTCACGGTCCTCCTTCTTTTTGTCATCATAAGGGGTTTGTGAACTGCTCTTAGTCTGACCCGTCCCCTAGGACCTGTTTGCCTTGGGAGACCCTACCAGGGGCATATAGCCCCGGACAACATAGCTCCTAGGGTCATTCGGGTACTCAAACCCCTCCACCACGTTAAGGTGGCAGTCCATGGAGGAGAGATGCATTTACTAGATACTCACTTAAACTCACTTAAGAAAAAATATAATTTTACTTATCTAGATGCATTTACTAGATAAGTAAAATTATATTTTTTCTTAAGTGAGTTTAAGTGAGTATCTGCCAATGGGGTGAGAAAAATCATCTTGTTTCTGATTGAAATCTTGTTTCTTGTTTCTGTCCCAAACAGAAATAAGATCATTTTTCTCACCCCATTTGGCAGATAATTATTTTAAGCTAAAACTCACTTCATTTAGATTTTTCCTCCCAGAAAACAAGGAAAAAATTATCTCATAGTCAAATACATCTTGATGAAAGAAGAGCATTTTTGCAGTGTAAAGACAGAGGTAAAGCGATGTAATGAATGAACAATTTATTTAATTGCATAGTAGTAAAATACTAATGTACGCTAATTAATTCCAGTTTACTTTAAACTATATGCAAGCAGCTGTTCTGGGTTCTCCAGTGGCCACAGATAGTGTATTTTGTCCAAAAAAAATCATATCTGTTTTTTTAAACGCATGTAATATAACTTTTTTAATAGCCTATATGTTTTTACTCTACAGTTTTGCAGTTTTAAGGGGACATATGGACATTTTTTAAATGTATTTGCCGAAATTAGTAATGATATTTATATACAGGTTTATTTAAAATAGCAACATTTTATGTACATTTCACATTATATATAAAAATGAACATAATGACGGGGTAGAATGGACTGGACATCATATAAAACAACAGCAATAAAAATTAAAAACATCAATGCATTAAAAAAAAATAAAACAGTAGCAGTGTTTCCGCAACTTAGACTGAAAACATGTCGTGCTAAACCTTGATACAAGTAAAATCTTGCCTAGGGCAGCAAATTGGTCAGGGCCGGCCCTGTACATGATCTTGGTTAGTAATTTGACAACATTGTAGTAAATATGATGTGAAAAAGGTCCACTTTTTGGAAAAAAGAACCCCCCCCCCCCATCACTAGGCTGGCTACGGGCCATATATATATATTTATTTATCTGAGGCCCACTTTAACCGCTACTGTATTAGGCTTACGAATATTTTAAATATTACTGTGGGATTCAAGAGAAAATAGAGGATCTTAGTTAACATCTAAGATTTGAGTAAGAGCTTTTTTGGTTGTGGGACGCAGTTTGCGAATGGCCCATAAACTCCTCGCACTACTTCCTCATCTCTCCCCGCAGTAAGAGTGGAGTAACGCTAGAGCAGCTCAGTGTTTACTCCGCAGGCTGGAGGTTACCTGTGCGCATGCGCGTCATGTTACCTGTGCTCTCCAATAGCGCGTCATGTGATGCACCTGTTTTGGGGTGGAGTAAAGATGATGATGACGACGAGGGGGAGGAAGAGCAGAGCAGAGGAAACACAAGCCGGTGTCTGAAAGTGACACACACACACACACACACACACACACACGTTTGAGCGTCTTGTGGGATGAAGGGCAGGTTTGACTGATCGCGTTCACACTCGCGCTGGTTTCGCTTCGCCTTCGCTGGAGATTCATCGGATCATCATGATCGTGTCGCTGCTGCTGCTGAGTGTCCTGAGCTCAGGTGAGACACACACACACACACACACACACACACACACACACACACACACACACACACACACACACACACACTCATATGTTGGTCAGTGATACTGTGTCTCACCTGTTGAGCGCGTATCGATCACGTGACCCCTGAATGTTGACATCAATCCCATTTGAAATGACAAACATTGAAAGAATGACTGGATATGAATGTTTAAAACAACTCAAAGCGTTCGAGAGGAAGACAATATAAGAGACAATAAACTTAAAAACAAACATATGATATGAGTGCAGTTTCTCTTTACACACACTCACAGAAACTGAGTTTGTTTGGAACTAGTGAAGAATTTCCTGCTCTTTGTGTCATTTCCAGTTTTACAGGTTTGGCAGCATGTGTGTTTCTGTCTGTTTAACCTTCTGTCTCTCACACACACACACACACACACACACACACGATAACTCGATAACACGATAACACGATAACTCTTAATTCAATATACGTTGGTGTTGTTCACATTATATGCACATACTCACCTCTCTCTCACACACACACACACACACACACACACACACTCGCTTTCTCTTTAAAATACTTTTAATATTCAGTAATATGGTTTGGACTGACACACAGACGAGAACAGAACTTGATCTGAATAATCTTCTGAATGCGTCTCATATCTGAGTTTCATCATTGAGTCGTGTTGTGTGACTGTGTGTGTGACTGTTGTGTGAGACTGTGTGTGTGTGTGACTGTGTGTGACTCTGTGGGACTGTTGTGTGACTCTGTGACTGCGTGACTGCGTTGCGTGACTGTGTAACTGCGTTGCATGACTGCGTTGCGTGACTGCGTTGCGTGACTGTGTAACTGTGTAACTGTGTTGCTTGACTCTGTGTGACTGTGTGACTGTGTTGCATGACTGCGTGACTGTGTTGCATGACTGCGTGACTGTGTTGCGTGACTGCGTGACTGTGTTGCGTGACTGCGTGACTGTGTTGCATGACTGCGTGACTGTGTTGCGTGACTGCGTGACTGTTGCGTGACTCTGCGTGACTGTGTTGCTTGACTCTGTGTGACTGTGTTGCGTGACTGCGTGACTGTTCCGTGACTGTGACTGTGTTGCATGACTGTGTAACTGTTGCGTGACTGCGTTGCGTGACTGTAACTGCGTTGCATGACTGCGTTGCGTGACTGTGTTGCGTGACTCTGTGTGACTGTGTTGCGTGACTCTGTGTGACTGTGTTGCGTGACTGTTGCGTGACTCTGCGTGACTGTTGCGTGACTCTGTGTGACTGTGTTGCGTGACTCTGCGTGACTGTGTTGCGTGACTATGCGTGACTGTGTAACTGTGTTGCGTGACTCTGTGTGACTGTTGCGTGACTGTGTTGTGTGACTGTGTGTTGTGTGACTGTGTGTTGCGTGACTGTGTTGCGTGACTGTGTTGCGTGACTGTGTTGCGTGACTGTGTTGCGTGACTGTGTGTTCCGTGACTGTGTTGCGTGACTGTGTTGCGTGACTGTGTTGTGTGACTGTGTGTTGCGTGACTGTGTTGCGAGACTGTGTGTTGCGTGACTGTGTTGTGTGACTGTGTGTTGCGTGACTGTGTTGCGAGACTGTGTGTTCCGTGACTGTGTTGTGTGACTCTGTGTGACTGTGTTGCGTGACTCTGTGTGACTGTGTTGCGTGACTGTGTAACTGTGTTGCGTGACTCTGTGTGACTGTTGCGTGACTGTGTTGCGTGACTCTGTGTGACTGTGTGTTGCGTGACTGTGTGTTGCGTGACTGTGTTGCGTGACTGTGTTGCGTGACTGTGTTGCGTGACTGTGTGTTCCGTGACTGTGTTGTGTGACTCTGTGATGGTGATGGCGATTCACAACTAATCAAGGAACCGGCTTTACTGACGAGATGCGCCTAACAATGTCATGCGATATATCGCCCAGCCCTACTGTGTTGCGTGACTGTGTGACTGTGTTGCGTGACTCTGTGTGACTGTGTTGCGTGACTCTGTGTGACTGTGTGTTCTGTGACTGTGTTGCGTGACTCTGTGTGACTGTGTGTTCTGTAACTGTGTTGCGTGACTGTGTAACTGTGTTGCATGACTGTGTAACTGTGTTGCGTGACTGCGTTGTTTGATATATTTTTATTGGAAAAAAAAAAATATGCCACAATGAAAAATACATGACAAAGAGGTAGAAATGACACAAAAATAAAGCCATTCTTAGCTATCTTTCCTTTTTCTTGTTTTTTTTTACATACAAAAAGTAAATAAACGAGAACACAAAGCAAACACAAAGCAAACAAAGTACAAAGTTCAAAACATTCGGGCATTCATACATTCACAAGCATAAAATAATTAAATTAAATAAAACCAATAAAAGATAAATAATAATAAGGGGGGGGGCTGTTCCATCAATCAGGGGGTAAAGAAGGAAGAGATTTAAAGAAAGTTAAGAAGGGCTGCCATTTACTGTAAAATTTGTTGGAATCACCTCTCAAAGAATATTTAATCTTTTCTAAGAAGGAGGTGTCGTCTCGCCAATAAAGATGTGAAAGCAAAGTTGTCCAATTGTTTGGATGTAAATCTATTGTAATCCTCTGGGCATCCGAAAATGGAAAATGGGAACAAGGATTTGGTGTAGTGTCTGATTTGGAAATAGCGGAAAAGGTGAGATGGCGGGAGTCGAAATTCACTAGACAAGTCTGCAAAGCTACGAAAAGTGCAATATTTATAGAAATCTTTGAACGTTTTCAGGCCTTTGTCATACCATATAGAAAACGTGGGATCAGATAGTGCAGGTTGAAACAAATGTTTTTTAGTAAAGGAGTTGAAATAGATGGAGAAGTGCATTTAAGATACCTTCTAAGTTGGTACCAGATTTTTAGAGTGGAAATTACCACTGGGTTATCTGTAAAGCCAGAGAAGTTAGTAGGTATAGAGGAGGAGCCGCAAGAAAGTATCTCTAACTTGCACCACGGAGGGTGTGTAGATTTGGACCAGAATGAGATTTTATGAATATGTGTAGCCCAGTAGTATAGTTGGATATTTGGGAGAGCGAGTCCGGCATTAAGCTTGCATCTCTGAAGAATTGATTTACTTATTCTGGATGCCTTTCCACACCATAAAAAGCTAGATATATCCTGGTCAACAGTTTTAAAAAAGTGCTTCGATAGGAATAGAGGGAGACATTGGAATAGAAACAAGAACTTGGGTAAAATATTAATTTGAACTGTGTTGATCCTACCTATAAGCGATAATGGCAAGCTCCTCCATCTTTGAAGGTCAGACTTAATTTTAGACATTAAAGGGGAGAAATTTGCAGAGAAAAGGGAGGTTAGCATTCTGGTTACATTAACTCCTAAATACTTAAAACCTAAGGGGCTCAATTTGAAGGGGATGGCAGACTGACTCAGTAGACCGGCCAGAGCGTTAACAGGATAACATTCGCTTTTAAAGATATTAACTTTGTAGCCTGAAAATGAGCCAAATTTGTGAATAAAGGACACAATTACTGGTATAGAGCGGCTGGGGTCGGAGACACATAACAACAAGTCGTCTGCATAAAGAGAACGTTTAAATTCCATTCCAAAACGTGATATTCCAGAAAAAATGTTGGAGGATCTCAGATAGATAGACAAAGGCTCTATGGCCAGCGCAAAGAGTAAAGGAGATAAAGGGCAACCTTGTCGGGTGCCTCGGGATAAAGGAAAATAAGCAGACTGAACGCCATTGGTGGAGATACTAGCTTGAGGGGATGTGTAGAGAAGGCGTATCCACGAAATGAATGTATCACCCAACCCAAATTTATTTAGAACGGCAAGCAGGAAGTGCCATTCGACCCTGTCGAATGCTTTTTCAGCGTCAACTGAGATGACCACTTCAGGGGTTGTAGTGGAATTTTTAGAGTGTATTATATTTAAAAGGGAACGGATGTTGTAAGATAACTGACGGCCCTTTATAAAGCCAGTTTGTTCTTCTGAAATCATGGCTGGAAGAAATCTTTCCAAGCGCAAGGCCAGAGCCTTAGCATCCACGTTTAGTAAAGATAGGGGTCTGTATGAGCCGCAGAGGTCGGGATCTTTGTCTTTCTTTAACAGCAGACTTATGGAGGCCTGTCTTAAAGTAAGAGGGCGAGAGCCAACCTGCAGAGATTCCTTATATACAGAAAGCAATGTCAGGGCCAATTTAGATTGAATTTTTTTTTTTTAATTCAACTGGGAATCCATCAGGGCCAGTGGCTTTAGAATTTTGCATGTTGTTTATAGCAGTGATGATTTCATCAACTGTTAGCAGCAGATCAAGTTCTCTGGTAACATGTGGGCTAACAGTAGGAAAATCGAGGCCTTCTAAGAAGGCACCCATTTCAGAAGCATCAGACAAGGACTCTGACTTCTAGAGAGAAGAATAGAATGAGGAGAATACAGAGTTAATGGTATTAGGGTCAGTGTGTATTAGGGTTGTTGATCTAATTTGTCCAATCTTGTTAAAAGCTCTTGAAGTTTGGCTATACAAGTTTTATTTAAATACGCAGAGTTGGAAATTATTTGAAATTATTTTAAAATTATAAAATTATAAAAAATTGTATATATATATAAAATTATTTTATTTGAAATTATTTGACCCCGCAAGTATGCTTTGAGTGATTCCCATAGCAGTGAACAAGGAATAGGATCGGCCTCTTTTTGATTGATCGTGATAAAATCATCAATTGAAGATACAATAAAAGAGTTAAATTTGTCATCTGATAGGAGTAGAGTGTTTAACCTCCAAGGAGAAGAGTATCGGGATTGCGGAGAGAGCCCGAATATCCAGAGAGAGCGGGGCATGGTCAGAGATAACTATAGGATGATATTTAATCATTGACACATTGGAGATAAATTTAGCATCAATAAAAAAATAATCAATCCGAGAGAAGGATTTATGCATATGTCAAAAAAAGGAATACTCCTTTATGGTAGGGTTGTGGAATCTCCAGGGATCAATGCAACCATTCTTTGCCATAAAGTCAGAGAGTTTCCTGGACATTAATGATGGTGTCAAGCTTTTGGGAGAGGAGCGGTCTAACCTAGGATCAATAACACAGTTCATGTCCCCTCCAAAGATAAGGAGGTTATCATGTAGAGACGTTCAAATATTTTATTCATAAAATCTGGGTTATCAAAATTTGGGGCATAGATATTGACTAGTAATACAGGAATGTGCGACAGCGTGCCTGAAATTATTAAATATCTGCCATTTTCGTCAGAAAGCAATTTAGAAGTAGAAAATTGAACCGATTTACCAATTAAAATGGCAACTCCTCTGGCTTTAGAGTTAAAGTTGGAGTGAAATACCTCAGAGACCCACGGGCATCTTAGCCTTACCTGGTCTGTGGTGCGCATGTGAGTTTCTTGTAGAAACACTATGTCTGCATTAAGCCTTTTCAAGTGAGTAAATACCCTAGATCTTTTAATGGGGCTTCCCAAACCCTTGATGTTCCAACTCACAAACCTAACGTGTGAACCTCTAATAGTGGGTCCTGAATTACCAGTGTCATTTATGGATTATTAACTAAGAGCTGTATATGAATGTAGAACACCACCCCAAGAGAAACAAAAAAAAATAATAAAATCAAAATAAAAGGGATAACGATAGACACAAGCATACACACATACACTGGGTGGCCAAACAGGCCGAACCTTAGCCACACCCCTCCCACCCTCTCCAAAGCACTTACAACGACCCCATCCCCAAATGATGGAGAACCCAGTGCTAACTCCAAAAGGAGTAAATTCCCTAAGGACGAGGCTACCGGCTTTTGCCTAATGGAAACAGTTAAGCTTAAAACGGGCTCCTGCAACTTACAACAATAAAGAACAAGGCACCCATGGACATATCAGCTGTAACAGATAACTAAGCGTGTTAAGTAAACAGATCGCAATTGTCCGTAACACAGTGGTAAAACTGCCTGAAAAGATACCAGATTTCTTACGGATTTAACTGCCTGTAACTCCGTCTTGATAGAGATAAAATGTTCGCTTAGGGCAGCCTGGAGCTCGGTTTTGAAAATAGCCGCCATCTCTTTACGAAGAGATGAGAGGAGCTCCTCCTTGAAATCGGGTGGGACAGTGGGCATTACAGCACCGTCGCAAGGGGAGGAGGAATCACTACCAGGCGAGGATGAAACGTGCGCAGCAGGCCGCTGAAGCGCGGTGGAAGGAGCACTGCCAGTTTTGGGTTTAGCAGGCATTTTACTCAGCAATAGTCGAAGAAGACGTGTTAGATAGATCACACACCAAGAAAAATAACTTGAGAAAGTGCCAATGAGCTTAATTTAAAGCTAACTGCAGGAGCTCCAAAAGTTGCGTCCTACTCCATAGATCGTTAAACCGGAAAACTCTGTGTGACTATGTTGTGACTCTGTGTTGTGACACTCTGTGTTGTGACACTCTGTGTTGTGACACTCTGTGTTGTGACACTCTGTGTTGTGACACTCTGTGTTGTGACACTCTGTGTTGTGACACTCTGTGTTGTGACACTCTGTGTTGTGACTCTGTGTTGTCACTCTGTGTTGTGACTCTGTGTGACGTGACTCTGTGTGACGTGACTCTGTGTGACGTGACTCTGTGTGACGTGACTCTGTGTGACGTGACTCTGTGTGACGTGACTCTGTGTGACGTGACTCTGTGTGACGTGACTCTGTGTGACTGTGTTGCGTGACTCTGTGTGACTGTGTTGTTGTGTGACTGTGTTGCGTGACTCTGTGTGACTGTGTTGTTGTGTGACTGTGTTGCGTGACTCTGTGTGACTGTGTTGCGTGACTCTGTGTGACTGTTGCATGACTCTGTGTGACTGTGTTGCGTGACTCTGTGTGACTGTGTTGCGTGACTCTGTGTGACTGTGTTGCGTGACTCTGTGTGACTGTGTTGTTGTGTGACTGTGTTGCGTGACTCTGTGTGACTGTGTTGCGTGACTCTGTGTGACTGTGTTGCGTGACTCTGTGTGACTGTGTTGCGTGACTCTGTGTGACTGTGTTGCGTGACTCTGTGTGACTGTGTTGCGTGACTCTGTGTGACTGTGTTGTGTGTCTCTGTGTTGTGTGTCTCTGTGTTGTGTGTCTCTGTGTTGCGTGTCGTGTCTCTGTGTTGCGTGTCGTGTCTCTGTGTTGCGTGACTCTGTGTTGCGTGACTCTGTGTTGCGTGACTCTGTGTTGCGTGACTCTGTGTTGCGTGACTCTGTGTTGCGTGACTCTGTGTTGCGTGACTCTGTGTTGCGTGACTCTGTGTTGCGTGACTCTGTGTTGCGTGACTCTGTTGTGTGACTGTTGCGTGACTCTGTGTGACTCTGTGACTGTGCGTGACTGTGTTGCTTGACTGTGTTGCGTGACTGTGTTGCATTACTGCGTGACTCTGTGTTGCGTGACTCTGTGTTGCGTGACTCTGTGTTGTGACTCTGTGTTGATGTTGTTTCAGGGATTGTGTCGATCCAGGTCACTCTGTCAGAGTTGGAGAAGCGCACGACTCTCTTCGCTTCAGTCACGTTACGCTGTGATTACTCCACGTCTGCTCAGAGTCAGAGTGTGATGGTCACCTGGAAGTACAAATCCTTCTGCAAAGACCCTGTTCTGGACTACTACTCCACAGGTAGAGCTTCGGCATCAGCGTTAGGGCTAGGGTCCCAGTGTTCACAGACAAGTCTGTATAAATGTGTGTGTGTGTGTGTGTGTGTGTGTGTGTGTGTGTGTGTGTGTGTGTGTGTGTGTGTGTGTGTGTGTGTGTGTGTGTGTGTGTGTGTGTGTGTGTGTGTGTGTGTGTGTGTGTGTGTTCTGCAGCGTACCAGTCTTCCCTTCAGATGGGTCGAGATCCCGCCAACGACTGTGTGGACGCTCAGCGCACCATCCGAACCGTGGCTCAGAAACTGGGCTCCAATGAGGCGGTGCTGGGGGCCGAGTACAGAGACCGGAAAGTCTACCTTCAGAACAGTGAGTGGCCCACTGTAAACATCAACACAATCCTTGTTTTCACTGACACTTCCTCTGAATGTGTGTTTGTGTGTGTGTCCCTCAGAGGCGGATCTGGTCATCAATGAGGTGATGTGGTGGGATAACGGGATGTATTTCTGCTCCGTGGAGGCGCCCGGAGACACAGTTGGAGACTCCGACCAGGAGATGAAGCTGATTGTGTACCGTAAGTCTGATTACCAACACAAGCACATTTAAAGTTTGTCATCTGGTGTTGTTCCAGTTAGTTTTAAGCACGCGGTTATTCAGCCCCTTTTTAAAAAAACCCGCCTTAGACCCATTTGACATGAGTAGTTTTCGTCCGATCTCAAAATTGCCATTTATTTCTAAGATACTAGAAAAAATTGTGAACGTACAGCTTAATGACTTTTTAATTGGGAATAATATTTCCGATAGATTCCAATCAGGTTTTAGAGTTGGTCATAGTACAGAATCTGCTCTTTTGAGAGTGTCTAATGATATCCTTCGAGCTGTTGATTCTGGGAACCATGTTGTCTTGCTGATGTTAGATCTTGCAGCTGCATTTGATACAGTTGATCATTCTCATTGATCGTCTTAGGGATCAGATTGGTATTCAGCGCTTAGCCCTGAAATGGTTCTCTTCCCGTTTTGAGTGGACACGCGTGTGTCGTGCAGTTCTCTAGTGCACTCATATGATGATGACGAGTGGACACGCGTGTGTCATGTGCAGTTCTCTAGTGCGCTCACATGATGAAGACGAGTGGACACGCGTGTGTCATGTTCAGTTCTCTAGTGCGCTCGCATGATGATGACGAGTGGACACGCGTGTGTCATGTGCAGTTCTTTAGTGCGCTCGCATGATGATGACGAGTGGACACGCGTGTGTCATGTGCAGTTCTTTAGTGCGCTCGCATGATGAAGACGAGTGGACACGCGTGTGTCATGTGCAGTTCTTTAGTGCGCTCGCATGATGAAGACGAGTGGACACGCGTGTGTCATGTGCAGTTCTTTAGTGCGCTCACATGATGATGACGAGTGGACACGCGTGGGTCATGTGCAGTTCTTTAGTGCGCTCGCATGATGAAGACGAGTGGACACGCGTGTGTCATGTGCAGTTCTTTAGTGCGCTCGCATGATGAAGACGAGTGGACACGCGTGTGTCATGTGCAGTTCTTTAGTGCGCTCGCATGATGAAGACGAGTGGACACGCGTGTGTCATGTGCAGTTCTTTAGTGCGCTCGCATGATGAAGACGAGTGGACACGCGTGTGTCATGTGCAGTTCTTTAGTGCGCTCACATGATGATGACGAGTGGACACGCGTGGGTCATGTGCAGTTCTTTAGTGCGCTCGCATGATGAAGACGAGTGGACACGCGTGTGTCATGTGCAGTTCTTTAGTGCGCTCGCATGATGAAGACGAGTGGACACGCGTGTGTCATGTGCAGTTCTTTAGTGCGCTCGCATGATGATGACGAGTGGACACGCGTGTGTCATGTGCAGTTCTTTAGTGCGCTCGCATGATGATGACGAGTGGACACGCGTGTGTCATGTGCAGTTCTTTAGTGCGCTCGCATGATGAAGACGAGTGGACACGCGTGTGTCATGTGCAGTTCTTTAGTGCGCTCGCATGATGAAGACGAGTGGACACGCGTGTGTCATGTGCAGTTCTTTAGTGCGCTCACATGATGATGACGAGTGGACACGCGTGGGTCATGTGCAGTTCTTTAGTGCGCTCGCATGATGAAGACGAGTGGACACGCGTGTGTCATGTGCAGTTCTTTAGTGCGCTCGCATGATGAAGACGAGTGGACACGCGTGTGTCATGTGCAGTTCTTTAGTGCGCTCGCATGATGATGACGAGTGGACACGCGTGGGTCATGTGCAGTTCTTTAGTGCGCTCGCATGATGAAGACGAGTGGACACGCGTGTGTCATGTGCAGTTCTTTAGTGCGCTCGCATGATGAAGACGAGTGGACACGCGTGTGTCATGTGCAGTTCTTTAGTGCGCTCGCATGATGAAGACGAGTGGACACGCGTGTGTCGTGCAATTCTTTAGTGCGCTCGCATGATGAAGACGAGTGGACACGCGTGTGTCATGTGCAGTTCTTTAGTGCGCTCGCATGATGAAGACGAGTGGACACGCGTGTGTCATGTGCAGTTCTCTAGTGCGCTCATATGATGATGACGAGTGGACACGCGTGTGTCATGTGCAGTTCTCTAGTGCGCTCGCATGATGAAGACGAGTGGACACGCGTGTGTCATGTTCAGTTCTCTAGTGCGCTCGCATGATGATGAAGAGTGGACACGCGTGTGTCATGTGCAGTTCTTTAGTGCGCTCGCATGATGATGACGAGTGGACACGCGTGTGTCATGTGCAGCTCTTTAGTGCGCTCGCATGATGAAGACGAGTGGACACGCGTGTGTCATGTGCAGTTCTTTAGTGCGCTCGCATGATGAAGACGAGTGGACACGCGTGTGTCATGTGCAGTTCTTTAGTGCGCTCGCATGATGATGACGAGTGGACACGCGTGTGTCATGTGCAGTTCTTTAGTGCGCTCGCATGATGAAGACGAGTGGACACGCGTGTGTCATGTGCAGTTCTTTAGTGCGCTCGCATGATGAAGACGAGTGGACACGCGTGTGTCATGTGCAGTTCTTTAGTGCGCTCGCATGATGATGACGAGTGGACACGCGTGTGTCATGTGCAGTTCTTTAGTGCGCTCGCATGATGAAGATGAGTGGACACGCGTGTGTCATGTGCAGTTCTATAGTGTGCTCACATGATGATGACGTGTGGACACGCGTGTGTCATGTGCAGTTCTCTAGTGCGCTCACATGATGAAGATGAGTGGACACGCGTGTGTCATGTGCAGTTCTATAGTGTGCTCACATGATGATGACGTGTGGACACGCGTGTGTCATGTTCAGTTCTCTAGTGCGCTCACGCGTGTGTCATGTGCAGTTCTTTAGTGCACTCACATGATGATGACGTGTGGACACGCGTGTGTCATGTGCAGTTCTTTAGTGCGCTCACGCGTGTGTCATGTGCAGTTCTTTAGTGCGCTCACATGATGATGACGTGTGGACACGCGTGTGTCATGTGCAGTTCTCTAGTGCGCTCACATGATGAAGACGAGTGGACACGTGTGTGTCATGTTCAGTTCTTTAGTGCACTCGCATGATGAAGACGAGTGGACACGCGTGTTCTTTAGTGCGTGTTCTTTAGTGGAGCGCAGTTCTTTAGTGCGCTCACATGATGAAGATGAGTGGACACGCGTGTGTCATGTGCAGTTCTTTAGTGCGCTCACATGATGATGACGAGTGGACACGCGTGTGTCATGTGCAGTTCTTTAGTGCGCTCACATGATGATGACGTGTGGACACGCATGTGTCGTGCAGTTCTTTAGTGCGCTCACATGATGATGACGAGTGGACACGCGTGTGTCGTGCAGTTCTTTAGTGCGCTCACATGATGATGACGAGTGGACACGCGTGTGTCGTGCAGTTCTCTAGTGCGCTCACATGATGAAGACGAGTGGACACGCGTGTGTCATGTGCAGTTCTCTAGTGCGCTCGCATGATGATGACGAGTGGACACGCGTGTGTCATGTGCAGTTCTCTAGTGCGCTCGCATGATGATGACGAGTGGACACGCGTGTGTCATGTGCAGTTCTTTAGTGCGCTCGCATGATGAAGACGAGTGGACACGCGTGTGTCATGTGCAGTTCTTTAGTGCGCTCGCATGATGAAGACGAGTGGACACGCGTGTGTCATGTGCAGTTCTTTAGTGCGCTCGCATGATGATGACGAGTGGACACGCGTGTGTCATGTGCAGTTCTTTAGTGCGCTCGCATGATGAAGACGAGTGGACACGCGTGTGTCGTGCAGTTCTTTAGTGCGCTCGCATGATGAAGACGAGTGGACACGCGTGTGTCGTGCAGTTCTTTAGTGCGCTTGCATGATTGTGACGAGTGGACACGCGTGTGTCATGTGCAGTTCTTTAGTGCGCTCACATGATGATGACGAGTGGACACGCGTGTGTCATGTTCAGTTCTCTAGTGCGCTCGCATGATGATGACGAGTGGACACGCGTGTGTCATGTGCAGTTCTTTAGTGCGCTCACATGATGAAGACGAGTGGACACGCGTGTGTCATGTGCAGTTCTTTAGTGCGCTCGCATGATGAAGACGAGTGGACACGCGTGTGTCATGTGCAGTTCTTTAGTGCGCTCGCATGATGAAGACGAGTGGACACGCGTGTGTCATGTGCAGTTCTCTAGTGCGCTCATATGATGATGACGAGTGGACACGCGTGTGTCATGTGCAGTTCTCTAGTGCGCTCGCATGATGAAGACGAGTGGACACGCGTGTGTCATGTTCAGTTCTCTAGTGCGCTCGCATGATGATGACGAGTGGACACGCGTGTGTCATGTGCAGTTCTTTAGTGCGCTCGCATGATGAAGACGAGTGGACACGCGTGTGTCATGTGCAGTTCTTTAGTGCGCTCGCATGATGATGACGAGTGGACACGCGTGTGTCATGTTCAGTTCTCTAGTGCGCTCGCATGATGATGACGAGTGGACACGCGTGTGTCATGTGCAGTTCTTTAGTGCGCTCGCATGATGATGACGAGTGGACACGCGTGTGTCATGTGCAGTTCTCTAGTGCGCTCGCATGATGAAGACGAGTGGACACGCGTGTGTCATGTTCAGTTCTCTAGTGCGCTCGCATGATGATGACGAGTGGACACGCGTGTGTCATGTGCAGTTCTTTAGTGCGCTCGCATGATGATGACGAGTGGACACGCGTGTGTCATGTGCAGCTCTTTAGTGCGCTCGCATGATGAAGACGAGTGGACACGCGTGTGTCATGTTCAGTTCTCTAGTGCGCTCGCATGATGATGACGAGTGGACACGCGTGTGTCATGTGCAGTTCTTTAGTGCGCTCGCATGATGATGACGAGTGGACACGCGTGTGTCATGTGCAGCTCTTTAGTGCGCTCGCATGATGAAGACGAGTGGACACGCGTGTGTCATGTGCAGTTCTTTAGTGCGCTCGCATGATGAAGACGAGTGGACACGCGTGTGTCATGTGCAGTTCTTTAGTGCGCTCGCATGATGATGACGAGTGGACACGCGTGTGTCATGTGCAGCTCTTTAGTGCGCTCGCATGATGATGACGAGTGGACACGCGTGTGTCATGTGCAGCTCTTTAGTGCGCTCACATGATGATGACGAGTGGACACGCGTGGGTCATGTGCAGTTCTTTAGTGCGCTCGCATGATGAAGACGAGTGGACACGCGTGTGTCATGTGCAGTTCTTTAGTGCGCTCGCATGATGAAGACGAGTGGACACGCGTGTGTCATGTGCAGTTCTTTAGTGCGCTCGCATGATGAAGACGAGTGGACACGCGTGTGTCATGTGCAGTTCTTTAGTGAGCTCACATGATGGCAATGTGAAACCAAACTAAAACTAACCCAATGTATAAAATGTATCAAAACATGAACTTCGGTTCT
Organism: Gobio gobio; assembly: GCF_949357685.1. NCBI lineage: Eukaryota > Metazoa > Chordata > Actinopteri > Cypriniformes > Gobionidae > Gobio > Gobio gobio. Next base: position 423,291 of record NC_137099.1, on the reverse strand, counting down.
GACCTTGGTGCCGACTCTCAGCTGTGAAAACGCCCTCAGTCAGCTCCTGGATCAGTGGTCAGGACACGAGTCAATGGGCTGATCCCTGATCAGTGCCCTGCCTACTGAACTAGAGCTGATTGAGACACAGTCTTGGTTTGAAGTTTTGTATAACTTTCCCACATCTTGCTAGTTTGGGTTAGTTTGCACTCCGTCATTCGTGCTGTTTTCTTCTACCGCAACATTTGTAAGGGCTGCATTTAGGGATTCACCGAAATGAAAATTCTTGGCCAAAACCGAAAAAGAGGAAACCAAGGCCGAAAACCGTAAAATTTAAACATACATGAAATAATCAAGATATCATTAACAGGTTAAGTTGAATATAATGAATATAACGGCTAATATAGGTAATATACTTAGTGAAAGAGTTAATTTCTCTAGTGAATATAATTCTGCGGACACTGAATGACTCCTGATGCTACATGACATTGTTTAGTTTACAGCAGTTATATTGAGGTCTTTCCGCCGTTGAAACACTGATTTAGCGACTACACCACATATGATCGCACCACGAGCGATTACACAGATTCATATGAACTGAATCGACTGCTGATGTTGTGATCTGCTGTTGTGATCTGCTGTTGTGTTGCTGATGTTGTGTTGCTGATGTTGTGTTGCTGATGTTGTGTTGCTGATGTTGTGTTGCTGATGTTGTGGTCTGCTGTTGTGTTGCTGATGTTGTGTTGCTGATGTTGTGTTGCTGATGTTGTGTCCTCAGACTGGCTGACGGTTCTCCTGATCGTGATGGGTGTGCTGATGCTCGTGCTGCTGCTGTGTGTGTGCTGCTGTCAGTGCTGTCCGCAGAAGTGCTGCTGTTATGTCCGATGCCCCTGCTGCCCGCAGACCTGCTGCTGCCCCGAGAAGGGTAAGTACACACACACCTCTCACACACACACACACACACTCTCAGGAGCTCACACACCCTGCGTAACACACTGTGTGTGTCTGTGTTCAGCCGTGATGCAGCACCGGATGATGAAGGAGGCGCAGAAGGCCATGACGCCGTGGATGAACGGCCAGCCGCTCTACGCTCCCATGAGCAACCACAGCTCCAGCTACCAGATGAACCCCATGCTGTACCAAGGTCAGTCCTGAGGGAGGGTCATGACCTTTGACCCGCTGAAGCCTGACCGATACCTCCGGTTTCACAGACGCAGCTTAAAGGGTTAGTTCAGCCAAAACTGTAAATTGTGTGATTAATGACTGAGCCTCATGTGGTTGGACACCCGTCAGACCTCCGTTCATCTTCAGACACAAATGAAGATATTTTAGTGTAAATCTGATGCTCTGAAAGGCCTCCATTGGCTCAACTTTACACTCTCAAGACCCTTAAAAGACACTAAAGACTAAAGTTACAAAGTCCATCTCACTACAGCGGCTCTACAATAACTTTATGAAGACGACAATAGTTTCTGTGCGCAAAAAAACCCTAAATAACGACTTATATAGAGATGATGATTTCAAAACACGGCATCATGAAGCTTCGAAGCGTTATGAGTCAGTGAGTCGATTCAGCGGTTCAGAGCGTTATGAATCAGTGAGTCGAATCAGCGGTTCAGAGCGTTATGAATCAGTGAGTCGATTCAGCAGTTCAGAGCGTTATGAGTCAGTGAGTCGAATCAGCGGTTCAGAGCGTTATGAATCAGTGAGTCGATTCAGCAGTTCAGAGCGTTATGAGTCAGTGAGTCGAATCAGCGGTTCAGAGCGTTATGAATCAGTGAGTCGATTCAGCAGTTCAGAGCGTTATGAGTCAGTGAGTCGAATCAGCGGTTCAGAGCGTTATGAATCTGTGAGTCGATTCAGTGGTTTGGAGCGTTATGAATCAGTGAGTCGATTCAGTGGTTCGGAGCGTTATGAATCAGTGAGTCGATTCAGTGGTTTGGAGCGTTATGAATCAGTGAGTCGATTCAGCGGTTCGGAGCGTTATGAATCAGTGAGTCGATTCAGCGGTTTGAATCGCCAAAGTCACGTGATTTCAGCAGTTTGGCGGTTTGACACACGATCCGAATCATGAATCGACTCACTGACTCATAACGCTTCGAAGCTTCATGATGCCGTGTTTTGAAATCGTCATCTCTATATAAGTCGTTATTTAGGGTTTTTTTGCGCACAGAAACTATTCTCGTCTTCATAAAGTTATTGTAGAGCCGCTGTAGTGAGATGGACTTTGTAACTTTAGTCTTTAGTGTCTTTTAAGGGTCTTGAGAGTGTAAAGTTGAGCCAATGGAGGCCTTTCAGAGCATCAGATTTACACTAAAATATCTTCATTTGTGTCTGAAGATGAACGGAGGTCTGACGGGTGTCCAACCACATGAGGCTCAGTCATTAATGACACAATCTACAGTTTTGGCTGAACTAACCCTTTAAGCTTGTCTCAGACTAACATGTTTGAGCTGATTTAACTCAAGGCAAAGTGTCAAGATGCACCAGTCATGTTTTTTTTCCAAGGCTTGTTGATAGAAGATACTCAAATGCCCTAATTGAACGAAGGCCTAATTCTGGCTAAATCTAAGCCCTCTCTGTGGAACCAGGCCTTGAAATAATAGCCTGAAACTGTAACTTTATTGAATGTAATATTCTGATGCTTGTAATGTAACTCAATGAGGGCTGAATAACCGTACAGCAGATACTGACATAAACTCATAACGATCAGTCGTCACTCTATATTTGCCAAAAATGTCTTAGTAAGATGATATGTAAATGTTTTATGATCAAAGCTGTCGTTTTAAAACCTGTAATGCAGTGATTGAGAGATGAATAAGCCTGATGATCTACACGGTTCCTCAGACAGGGCTCAGATTAAGCCAGGATTAGGCCTTCGTTCATTCAGGATGTAAACGCGCATCTTGAGATGGCACTGACTTAAGATCAGCTTTGAGTTAAATCAGCTCAAACGTGCATGTTAGTCTGAGACGAGTTTAACCCGAGAGGATTCTTTCTTTCAATGATGTTTGATGATTAGGGCTGCAACAACGAATCGATAAAATCAGTAAAATTCGATAATTAAAAGGGTTGGCAATGAATTTCATTGTCGATTCGCTGTGTCGCGCGACTATTATGCCCCTCAATAAGACGCAGAGACGTTTGAGTATAAAAAAAGGCTGGTTGAAGCGGGCGAGCCGAGCTGTACCCGTCGATTTTATTTTCTTGACTAGCATGACAGGTTAGCGTTAGCTTGTTAATAACAGCAGTAAAGCAGGGGTGGTAGAGTTTGCAAGACTAAAGACACGTTTTTATTCACTTGCCTTTTTTGGCCCATTCATTTTTCAATCTGTTGCTATGTTCATTTCGCTGTCAATATTTTAATCAACAACATTTTTCACAGACAAAAACGAGACGAAAATCAAAACCAGCTTTGAATGACAAAAACATTTTCGGTCAGCATTCAGTCTTAAAGCGACAGCAGTCCATTAACCTGCTTCCATTTGTGCTCTTAAAGCTACACTGTGTAACTTTTTTAGTCTATTCTTAGCTAAAAACACTTAGTTCTTTCAAAAATATATGTGCTCATTAATGTATATTTACTTCTTTCAAGTAATAAAGTATTCTGGTAAGTTTATAATATGCCATTGAAAATACATAAGGTAATGGGATCTAACGGTGGTCGCCATGTTGCCTCTCCATCTTGAAAGTACATTAGCCAAAGAGGGACATTCCCGTAAATTCATATCCGTAAAGTCGAATGTGGACGAGGTCGAACTGGAAGCCTTGTTAATCTTGGACTAAATCGGCCACCGTAGGAGTTAAAAAGAAATCGGAATTGAGAGGAACAGAAACTAATATTCACTGGATGGTCATAAACCAGTTCACCACTAGATGGAGGAAAATATCACACAGTGTGGCTTTAATATTAATCAAACAACAAAAGACAGAGAAAATCACCTCTTCAGTTTTAATAAGGATTCATTATATTTATTATACATTAATTATTTAATCCATATTTAATCTATAAGGAATGTTGTTATAAAGAATGCATATCATTCATTGAAAATAAGACATTGTGTTCTTTAGGAGGAGGAGTTTTATTTAATTGTTACATAATATTTGTTTATATGTCACAGCAGTTAAATCTGTGTCTGTATTGCATGTTTAAACTTTAATATCATTCATATTAATAGTTTAATACAGTAGATGTTTTCTCCAGGGGAATATAATGGGTTTGGACATTTTAGAGAAATTCTTAATGCATTACAATTTAACTAAACCCATTAAAGTTTGTTTGTGTGTGTGTGTGTGCGTCTGAGTGTAGTGTAGAGAACAAGTTCTAACATCCTGTTAAGTTTTCTTTATAAAAAAAAAAAAAAGATTTATAGATTTATTGTAGCAACCTGTGCACTTTCTGAAGATTTTTTGCACTGTGAATTCTGTTTTTGAATAAAGGTTTGGAAAGTACGTTTTTTAAAATCCGATTAATCGAAAAATAATCGACCGATTTATCGATTATTAAAATAATCGTTAGTTGCAGCTCTAATGATAATCAAGTAAACCTGCTTCAGTCCAGCAAGTGCTCATCGGGAAATAATAATAACAAATATTAGTTATACTTGCGTTACTTGATAATAATCTGAGCCGGGTGAAGCACGAGCTGATCATTCAGAGGTTAATCTGTGTCAGATATGAGGCTTTATATTCACTGAGTTTATGATTGAATATGTTTTCAGAAGCTCGTGCCGCTTGGCTTCATATTTTGCCTCTTTTACTTTATGTGGCGTTCACACCGGACGCGAATGACGCAAATAAATGTCTATTCGCGTCTTTGCATTGACTTAAAATTAGGGCTGTCAAAAGATTAATCGCGATTAATCGCATCCCAAAATAAAAGTTTGTGTTTACATAATATATGTGTGTGTACTCTGTTAATTATTATTTATATATAAATACACACACATTCATGTATATATTTAAGAAAAAAAATATTATTTTTATATATAAAACATTTATATTTATATATATTATAGATTATATAAATGTATATACAGTATATACATGCAAATATTTCTTAAATATATACATGCTTGTGTGTGTATTTATATATAAATAATAATTAACAGAGTACACACACATATTATGTAAACACAAACTTTTATTTTGGATGCGATTAATTGCGATTAATCTTTTGACAGCCCTACTTAAAATGTAAATCACTCGCGCGAATTGCGTCATTCGTGTTCGGTGTGAACGCACCGTCAGTGTGTGTGTGTTCTGAGTCTCTGTTTTCCTGCCTCAGGTTCATTGTCAGGGAAGGGTCCCATGACGCCGGTTCCGCTGCCCCATCCGCAGATGCCCATGACCATGCCTCCTCCCAGCATGCACGGCAACGGCAGCGCCCACGGGACCAACCATGTGCTGGACTATCTGGAGAGTCAGGTGCGCGGCATGGACGCCAACGCCCCGCTGCTACAGCCGCAGCCCGCCTACCCGCCGCAGCACATGCCGCCCCCCCCGCAGCACATGCCCCATCAGGTGCCCTTCTCCGCCGGCCCTCCCAGCATGCTCTCCGGCCTGGACGACGGCCCCGCCTCTCGCAGGTTCCCGTCCGGTTCTCGCGGAGCGGGACGCCCACCCTCCAGCGGCTCCTCCGCCTACGGCCCCGCCCACCGCCACCCTCGCCCCGCCATCCCGCGCAGCTACAGCCAGGAGGACGTGCTGGACGGGCGGAGCCAGGCGGGCGGATACCGGCCCCGCTCGCGCTCCAGGGACGATCTGCTGGCCCTCCAGCACCGGGCCCCTCCCAGGCGAGAGGACTATTCTCCCCTGCCCCGCCGCGGCTCCTGGAGCTCGGCCAATGAGGAGGGCAGCCGCCGCGGAGGCACTCGGGGGTCTCGGGGGGGCGGATGGTCCGAACATCCTCCGACCTACAGCGAGTACGAGCCCGGGAAGAAGCCGGTCAAGCGTCCGGAGCGCTTCTCTGTAAGAGTCTGAACGTCTGCTGTGTGGGTTCACTAACACCGCTTCACACTAACATCATCCACACAGCAACACTTGCTCCTTTACATCTGAAATGTACCGCGACGCATTGCTGCCACATATATATATCAGGGCTCCACATTAAAGTTTCAAAAATGTAGATTGTGTCATTAATGACTGAGCCTCATGTGGTTGGACACCCGTCAGACCTCCGTTCATCTTCAGACACAAATGAAGATATTTTAGTGTAAATCTGATGCTCTGAAAGGCCTCCATTGGCTCAACTTTACACTCTCAATAAAACCCTAAATAACGACTTACATAGTGATGACGATTTCAAAACACGGCCTCATGAAGCTTCGAAGCGTTATGAATCAGTGAGTCGATTCAGCGGTTCAGAGCGTTATGAATCAGTGAGTCGATTCAGCGGTTCAGAGCGTTATGAATCAGTGAGTCGATTCAGCGGTTCAGAGCGTTATGAATCAGTGAGTCGATTCAGCGGTTCAGAGCGTTATGAATCAGTGAGTCGATTCAGCGGTTCAGAGCGTTATGAATCAGTGAGTCGATTCAGCGGTTCAGAGCGTTATGAATCAGTGAGTCGATTCAGCGGTTTGAATCGCCAAATTTCAGCAGTTTGGCGGTTAGACACGCAATCCGAATCATGAATCGACTCACTGATTCATAACGCTCCAAACTGCTGAATCGACTCACTGATTCATAACGCTTCGAAGCTTCATGATGCTGTGTTTTGAAATCGTCATCACTATATAAGTCGTTATTTAGGGTTTTTTTGCGCACAGAAACTATTCTCGTCTTCATAAAGTTATTGTAGAGCCGCTGTAGTGAGATGGACTTTGTAACTTTAGTCTTTAGTGTCTTTTAAGGGTCTTGAGAGTGTAAAGTTGAGCCAATGGAGGCCTTTCAGAGCATCAGATTTACACTAAAATATCTTCATTTGTGTCTGAAGATGAACGGAGGTCTGACGGGTGTCCAACCACATGAGGCTCAGTCATTAATGACACAATTTACAGTTTTGGGTGAACTAACCCTTTAAGCAACATCACACTAACAAGAGTGTGTTTTCCTGAATATCATCACGACTGATTTCATACGCCAGCTCCATAAACAATTAATTAACATCAAGTCACTTACATTTTAGATGCAATATGGACTGTTTTTGTTCTATTTCAGCAGCGAAAATAGTTCCAAACAAACAAAGATCACAGCAGAACCATAACCTGTCTCACAGCATCAGTGTGTGTTACTGAAGAACCATAACCCGTCTCACAGCATCAGTGTGTGTTAGTGAATGATTCAGTGTTTGAATGAATCGGTTGAATCAAAGATTCAATGACCTGTTCGTAAACGACTGCCTAATTCTTGAATGAATCAGCGTTTGAACGAATCGACTCAATGACTCGCTCATTCAGACAGTCACCTGCGCCCCCTACTGGTGCTTTACTTTCATCTTGAAATGATTTAATTTGATTGGTCGCAGCCTATAGTGTCTTATTCTAATTTAATTTATAGATCAAATTTAAAAATATAAAATGAAAGCTGAAGCATATCCTATATTTAATAAGATTATGGAAAAATGCCCTTTATAAAAAGGTAAAAATATCACAAATATGCATATTTAAATATGTCAAAGATGATTGAATACTGGTGAGAATATTACTTCAGAATAGATTATAATTACTAAAAAAATCCGGACAAGTGAATGACAGATTTACTTGTCCGAAGGACAAGCATGTGAACCGGCTTAATATCGAGCCCTGTATATTATTTTTTCCACTCAATTATGTTGTAATAACGAGATATGTTGTTAAAACGACATATATTTTCTCATAATAAGGGCATGTGTTGTACAGTGATGTGTACAAAATATGCCTGTGATCTTAATATATATTAATATACTGTGATTTTACACATATTGCGCGTCTTATCTTACTCATGCCGACGAAAGCACCCGCAAATTCTTTAATATTTTTCATTTTTACAGGGTTTTTTTTACCACTTAGTTATTTTTGGCTCGCAATTTCGTTTGTTGGCAATATGAACTGAATTTAGAAATTAAATTTGAAATTAAAAACTTTGCATTTAATAAACAAAATACATTTTTGAAGCGTTTGGGGTGGAGTAGGCTAAATGCAAAACGTAGCCTATTTAGATTCATAGTTAGGCTATATGTTTAAATATTAGCCTATTCTATTATTGTTTTAATTTCATATGTTGATGATGAAAAGCGAGCTGTAAGATCGGCTATAAGACGTGGAGACATGGAGTGGGGTCAGGCATGATTTTTATTGAGTGTTGTTTTGCAGAAATCATTTCTTTAAAGTGAATTTCGTTTTCTATAAATTGTATTTTAATTTTGATCAAGGTTTCATAAACTAATGGCCTGTATATTTAATACATCGGAAGCAAAATAAGAACGCCAGGAATGGATTGACGTGCGTAATGAACCCACTGGCCATGTTTCCGCGGCCTTTGAGTACGGCTGAAGCGTCTTTCTTTTTAATACATTTCTAGAATATATGTATTACAGTATAACATAATAATATTTTACAGTAGGCCTATTATAGATAGTTATATAAAAAATTATATATATGTGGCAGCAATGCGTCACCGTACAAATGGGACCTATTATACAAAATTCACTTTTACTTTTTGAAGATAAGTGTGTTACACAACCACACTATAGTGGTACAAATCCACCCACTCCTTGTTTATATATCCCCATAAATCATAAAAAAATATTTGTGACATCACAGCGTAACGGCCCCGCCCACAAATGTCTCTGCTAACCCATATAATTAATGATCTGTGGGGAATTATGAGCTGATATACACACTTATATTCCACCTTGTGAAAATGGGTTTACTTTAAAAACTTGAGAGCACAGTTTGTTCAGACGCTCAGATGTTGATCCTCAGGTTTAGTTCACTCGGATGGAGGTTGAGTTAATCTTCCTCTTCCTCTTCCTCTTCCTCTTCCTCCGCAGGATAAAAGCTCTCGCAGTGGCACCAGCATCGTCATCTGAAGCTCGTGAACACACACACTCCAGGAGCTCGTGAACACACACTCCAGGAGCTCGTGAACACACACTCCAGGAGCTCGTGAACACACACTCCAGGGCTTTAACTGGATGTGAACAGAGATCATGGATGTCTTTGTTTTATATTTTAGCGATTGAAACACTTGAATGTGAATATGAATATCCTCTTCTGTGATGATATGCCGATTCTTCTGGGGTTTGAGGGTTTATCTGTGTAAATATCACATCTATATTAATATATTGAGGATGTTTTAGCATTTACAGCAGATTCTTGAACACGAGAATGGGGTATGAGACTTTAAATGCTCATTATGATATCTGTTGATGAAGTTAGACAAGGCATAACTCCTCAGAAGTGTGTGTGTTTTATTGATCATGCTCAGGTCCAGCTGTTCTTTAGCCTTTTTGTAAATAATGTCTTTTATGGAACTTGTTACTGCATCTAAAGTTGAAAATCACAATCATTTTTCCGTCTTGTGAAGTTTTTCCTTCATCTGAATGTTTGCATCACGTGACCAGGCTCAGTGATGACGAAATGTTTGCATCACGTGACCAGGGACTGTGATGATGAAGGTGTAATGTTCTGTTCATATATGAAGGACTGTGTGTTAATGTTTTGTGGATATAAATCTTCCTTTTCCACTTGCATAAATAAATCTGCCAATACATCTGCGTGTGCGTGTGTGTGTGTGTGCGTGCGCGTGTGTGTGTGCGCTTATATCTCATCACAACAACCCCTTCATGTTTTAGAGGGTCCGAGTGTTTGCAATGCTGTGCTAGTTAGAAACACAATGTTTAAATGTTACATTGTATCGGTTTAGACTTTTTTCTACATTACAGTAAACCCGTGCGTGTGTGGGTGTGTTTAATGCGCATGCGCAGTGCGCACCAGACGCGTCGCGGAGCTGATGGCGTCATGTGACGCAGCGTCAGTTTGCCACGTCGGTCTGTAACTGCAGCGCGAGGAACTTCTGCAACTTTGTGTTTTGCATTTTAAGGCCGTTAATAACGAGCAGCGCGCGACTGCAAACACACACACACGCGACACACACTCGCCACATTGTCTCGTCGGAAACGCCACACACTATCATTATCACTCAGAGGGAGAAACAAATGTGTCCGTTCCAGAGTTTGGGGGACTGATGTCTGCGCTCATGATTGGTGTGCGGTAAGAGCTGCTCATTATTCACCAGTGTGTGTGTGTGTGTGTGTGTGTGAGTGTGTGTATTACTACATTACAGTTAATGCTTTACAGTCAGCACTACAGTCAGCATTACAGTCAGCACTACAGCTCATGTGCACTCAGCTCGGGTTAGTTCAGTTACCCGATGCAGATCAACCACTCTGTTTATTTCCTGTTTGTGATGAAAGTGTGTGTGTGTGTGTGTGTGTGTGTGTGTGTGTGTGTGTGTGTGTGTGTGTGTGTGTGTGTGTGTGTGTGTGTGTGTGTGTTAGTACATGTGTTATTCAGGTAGTCTGGCGGTGACTGGAGTTCAGCCTATAGTCTGTTTATAAGTGTAGTTTGGGTGTTAGTCTGGTTTAGTTTGGGTGTTAGTCTGTTTATAAGTGTAGTTTGGGTGTTAGTCTGGTTTAGTTTGGGTGTTAGTCTGTTTATAAGTGTAGTTTGGGTGTTAGTCTGGTTTAGTTTGGGTGTTAGTCTGGTTTAGTTTGGGTGTTAGTCTGTTTATAAGTGTAGTTTGGGTGTTAGTCTGGTTTAGTTTGGGTGTTAGTCTGTTTATAAGTGTAGTTTGGGTGTTAGTCTGGTTTAGTTTGGGTGTTAGTCTGGTTTAGTTTGGGTGTTAGTCTGGTTTAGTTTGGGTGTTAGTCTGGTTTAGTTTGGGTGTTAGTCTGGTTTATAAGTGTAGTTTGGGTGTTAGTCTGGTTTAGTTTGGGTGTTAGTCTGTTTATAAGTGTAGTTTGGGTGTTAGTCTGGTTTAGTTTGGGTGTTAGTCTGGTTTAGTTTGGGTGTTAGTCTGGTTTAGTTTGGGTGTTAGTCTGGTTTATAAGTGTAGTTTGGGTGTTAGTCTGGTTTAGTTTGGGTGTTAGTCTGTTTATAAGTGTAGTTTGGGTGTTAGTCTGGTTTAGTTTGGGTGTTAGTCTGGTTTAGTTTGGGTGTTAGTCTGGTTTAGTTTGGGTGTTAGTCTGTTTATAAGTGTAGTTTGGGTGTTAGTCTGGTTTAGTTTGGGTGTTAGTCTGTTTATAAGTGTAGTTTGGGTGTTAGTCTGGTTTAGTTTGGGTGTTAGTCTTTTTATAAGTGTAGTTTGGGTGTTAGTCTGGTTTATAAGTGTAGTTTGGGTGTTAGTCTGGTTTAGTTTGGGTGTTAGTCTGGTTTAGTTTGGGTGTTAGTCTGGTTTATAAGTGTAGTTTGCGTGTTAGTCTGGTTTAGTTTGGGTGTTAGTCTGGTTTATAAGTGTAGTTTGGGTGTTAGTCTGGTTTAGTTTGGGTGTTAGTCTGTTTATAAGTGTAGTTTGGGTGTTAGTCTGGTTTAGTTTGGGTGTTAGTCTTTTTATAAGTGTAGTTTGGGTGTTAGTCTGGTTTATAAGTGTAGTTTGGGTGTTAGTCTGGTTTAGTTTGGGTGTTAGTCTGGTTTAGTTTGGGTGTTAGTCTGGTTTAGTTTGTGTGTTAGTCTGGTTTAGTTTGTGTGTTAGTCTGGTTTAGTTTGTGTGTTAGTCTGGTTTAGTTTGGGTGTTAGTCTGGTTTAGTTTGGGTGTTAGTCTGTTTATAAGTGTAGTTTGGGTGTTAGTCTGGTTTAGTTTGGGTGTTAGTCTTTTTATAAGTGTAGTTTGGGTGTTAGTCTGGTTTATAAGTGTAGTTTGGGTGTTAGTCTGGTTTAGTTTGGGTGTTAGTCTGGTTTAGTTTGGGTGTTAGTCTGGTTTATAAGTGTAGTTTGGGTGTTAGTCTGGTTTAGTTTGGGTGTTAGTCTTTTTATAAGTGTAGTTTGGGTGTTAGTCTGGTTTATAAGTGTAGTTTGGGTGTTAGTCTGGTTTAGTTTGGGTGTTAGTCTGGTTTAGTTTGGGTGTTAGTCTGGTTTATAAGTGTAGTTTGCGTGTTAGTCTGGTTTAGTTTGGGTGTTAGTCTGGTTTATAAGTGTAGTTTGGGTGTTAGTCTGGTTTAGTTTGGGTGTTAGTCTGTTTATAAGTGTAGTTTGGGTGTTAGTCTGGTTTAGTTTGGGTGTTAGTCTTTTTATAAGTGTAGTTTGGGTGTTAGTCTGGTTTATAAGTGTAGTTTGGGTGTTAGTCTGGTTTAGTTTGGGTGTTAGTCTGGTTTAGTTTGGGTGTTAGTCTGGTTTATAAGTGTAGTTTGGGTGTTAGTCTGGTTTAGTTTGGGTGTTAGTCTGGTTTATAAGTGTAGTTTGGGTGTTAGTCTGGTTTAGTTTGGGTGTTAGTCTGTTTATAAGTGTAGTTTGGGTGTTAGTCTGGTTTAGTTTGGGTGTTAGTCTGTTTATAAGTGTAGTTTGGGTGTTAGTCTGGTTTAGTTTGGGTGTTAGTCTGGTTTAGTTTGGGTGTTAGTCTGGTTTAGTTTGGGTGTTAGTCTGTTTATAAGTGTAGTTTGGGTGTTAGTCTGGTTTATAAGTGTAGTTTGGGTGTTAGTCTGGTTTAGTTTGGGTGTTAGTCTGGTTTAGTTTGGGTGTTAGTCTGGTTTATAAGTGTAGTTTGCGTGTTAGTCTGGTTTAGTTTGGGTGTTAGTCTGGTTTATAAGTGTAGTTTGGGTGTTAGTCTGGTTTAGTTTGGGTGTTAGTCTGTTTATAAGTGTAGTTTGGGTGTTAGTCTGGTTTAGTTTGGGTGTTAGTCTGTTTATAAGTGTAGTTTGGGTGTTAGTCTGGTTTAGTTTGGGTGTTAGTCTGGTTTAGTTTGGGTGTTAGTCTGGTTTAGTTTGGGTGTTAGTCTGGTTTAGTTTGGGTGTTAGTCTGTTTATAAGTGTAGTTTGGGTGTTAGTCTGGTTTAGTTTGGGTGTTAGTCTTTTTATAAGTGTAGTTTGGGTGTTAGTCTGGTTTATAAGTGTAGTTTGGGTGTTAGTCTGGTTTAGTTTGGGTGTTAGTCTGGTTTATAAGTGTAGTTTGCGTGTTAGTCTGGTTTAGTTTGGGTGTTAGTCTGGTTTATAAGTGTAGTTTGGGTGTTAGTCTGGTTTAGTTTGGGTGTTAGTCTGTTTATAAGTGTAGTTTGGGTGTTAGTCTGGTTTAGTTTGGGTGTTAGTCTGTTTATAAGTGTAGTTTGGGTGTTAGTCTGGTTTAGTTTGGGTGTTAGTCTGTTTATAAGTGTAGTTTGGGTGTTAGTCTGGTTTATAAGTGTAGTTTGGGTGTTAGTCTGGTTTAGTTTGGGTGTTAGTCTGGTTTAGTTTGGGTGTTAGTCTGGTTTATAAGTGTAGTTTGGGTGTTAGTCTGGTTTATAAGTGTAGTTTGGGTGTTAGTCTGGTTTAGTTTGGGTGTTAGTCTGGTTTAGTTTGGGTGTTAGTCTGGTTTATAAGTGTAGTTTGGGTGTTAGTCTGATTTAGTTTGGGTGTTAGTCTGTTTATAAGTGTAGTTTGTGTGTTAGTCTGGTTTAGTTTGGGTGTTAGTCTGGTTTAGTTTGGGTGTTAGTCTGTTTATAAGTGTAGTTTGGGTGTTAGTCTGGTTTAGTTTGGGTGTTAGTCTGGTTTATAAGTGTAGTTTGGGTGTTAGTCTGGTTTATAAGTGTAGTTTGGGTGTTAGTCTGGTTTATAAGTGTAGTTTGGGTGTTAGTCTGGTTTATAAGTGTAGTTTGGGTGTTAGTCTGGTTTAGTTTGGGTGTTAGTCTGTTTATAAGTGTAGTTTGGGTGTTAGTCTGGTTTAGTTTGGGTGTTAGTCTGTTTATAAGTGTAGTTTGGGTGTTAGTCTGGTTTAGTTTGGGTGTTAGTCTGGTTTAGTTTGGGTGTTAGTCTGTTTATAAGTGTAGTTTGGGTGTTAGTCTGGTTTAGTTTGGGTGTTAGTCTGTTTATAAGTGTAGTTTGGGTGTTAGTCTGGTTTAGTTTGGGTGTTAGTCTGGTTTAGTTTGGGTGTTAGTCTGGTTTAGTTTGGGTGTTAGTCTGGTTTAGTTTGGGTGTTAGTCTGGTTTATAAGTGTAGTTTGGGTGTTAGTCTGGTTTAGTTTGGGTGTTAGTCTGTTTATAAGTGTAGTTTGGGTGTTAGTCTGGTTTAGTTTGGGTGTTAGTCTGGTTTAGTTTGGGTGTTAGTCTGGTTTAGTTTGGGTGTTAGTCTGGTTTATAAGTGTAGTTTGGGTGTTAGTCTGGTTTAGTTTGGGTGTTAGTCTGTTTATAAGTGTAGTTTGGGTGTTAGTCTGGTTTAGTTTGGGTGTTAGTCTGGTTTAGTTTGGGTGTTAGTCTGGTTTAGTTTGGGTGTTAGTCTGTTTATAAGTGTAGTTTGGGTGTTAGTCTGGTTTAGTTTGGGTGTTAGTCTGTTTATAAGTGTAGTTTGGGTGTTAGTCTGGTTTAGTTTGGGTGTTAGTCTTTTTATAAGTGTAGTTTGGGTGTTAGTCTGGTTTATAAGTGTAGTTTGGGTGTTAGTCTGGTTTAGTTTGGGTGTTAGTCTGGTTTAGTTTGGGTGTTAGTCTGGTTTATAAGTGTAGTTTGCGTGTTAGTCTGGTTTAGTTTGGGTGTTAGTCTGGTTTATAAGTGTAGTTTGGGTGTTAGTCTGGTTTAGTTTGGGTGTTAGTCTGTTTATAAGTGTAGTTTGGGTGTTAGTCTGGTTTAGTTTGGGTGTTAGTCTTTTTATAAGTGTAGTTTGGGTGTTAGTCTGGTTTATAAGTGTAGTTTGGGTGTTAGTCTGGTTTAGTTTGGGTGTTAGTCTGGTTTAGTTTGGGTGTTAGTCTGGTTTAGTTTGTGTGTTAGTCTGGTTTAGTTTGTGTGTTAGTCTGGTTTAGTTTGTGTGTTAGTCTGGTTTAGTTTGGGTGTTAGTCTGGTTTAGTTTGGGTGTTAGTCTGTTTATAAGTGTAGTTTGGGTGTTAGTCTGGTTTAGTTTGGGTGTTAGTCTTTTTATAAGTGTAGTTTGGGTGTTAGTCTGGTTTATAAGTGTAGTTTGGGTGTTAGTCTGGTTTAGTTTGGGTGTTAGTCTGGTTTAGTTTGGGTGTTAGTCTGGTTTATAAGTGTAGTTTGGGTGTTAGTCTGGTTTAGTTTGGGTGTTAGTCTGTTTATAAGTGTAGTTTGGGTGTTAGTCTGGTTTAGTTTGGGTGTTAGTCTGTTTATAAGTGTAGTTTGGGTGTTAGTCTGGTTTAGTTTGGGTGTTAGTCTGTTTATAAGTGTAGTTTGGGTGTTAGTCTGGTTTAGTTTGGGTGTTAGTCTGGTTTAGTTTGGGTGTTAGTCTGGTTTAGTTTGGGTGTTAGTCTGTTTATAAGTGTAGTTTGGGTGTTAGTCTGGTTTAGTTTGGGTGTTAGTCTGTTTATAAGTGTAGTTTGGGTGTTAGTCTGGTTTAGTTTGGGTGTTAGTCTTTTTATAAGTGTAGTTTGGGTGTTAGTCTGGTTTATAAGTGTAGTTTGGGTGTTAGTCTGGTTTAGTTTGGGTGTTAGTCTGGTTTAGTTTGGGTGTTAGTCTGGTTTATAAGTGTAGTTTGCGTGTTAGTCTGGTTTAGTTTGGGTGTTAGTCTGGTTTATAAGTGTAGTTTGGGTGTTAGTCTGGTTTAGTTTGGGTGTTAGTCTGTTTATAAGTGTAGTTTGGGTGTTAGTCTGGTTTAGTTTGGGTGTTAGTCTTTTTATAAGTGTAGTTTGGGTGTTAGTCTGGTTTATAAGTGTAGTTTGGGTGTTAGTCTGGTTTAGTTTGGGTGTTAGTCTGGTTTAGTTTGGGTGTTAGTCTGGTTTATAAGTGTAGTTTGGGTGTTAGTCTGGTTTAGTTTGGGTGTTAGTCTGGTTTATAAGTGTAGTTTGGGTGTTAGTCTGGTTTAGTTTGGGTGTTAGTCTGTTTATAAGTGTAGTTTGGGTGTTAGTCTGGTTTAGTTTGGGTGTTAGTCTGTTTATAAGTGTAGTTTGGGTGTTAGTCTGGTTTAGTTTGGGTGTTAGTCTGGTTTAGTTTGGGTGTTAGTCTGGTTTAGTTTGGGTGTTAGTCTGTTTATAAGTGTAGTTTGGGTGTTAGTCTGGTTTAGTTTGGGTGTTAGTCTTTTTATAAGTGTAGTTTGGGTGTTAGTCTGGTTTATAAGTGTAGTTTGGGTGTTAGTCTGGTTTAGTTTGGGTGTTAGTCTGGTTTAGTTTGGGTGTTAGTCTGGTTTATAAGTGTAGTTTGCGTGTTAGTCTGGTTTAGTTTGGGTGTTAGTCTGGTTTATAAGTGTAGTTTGGGTGTTAGTCTGGTTTAGTTTGGGTGTTAGTCTGTTTATAAGTGTAGTTTGGGTGTTAGTCTGGTTTAGTTTGGGTGTTAGTCTTTTTATAAGTGTAGTTTGGGTGTTAGTCTGGTTTATAAGTGTAGTTTGGGTGTTAGTCTGGTTTAGTTTGGGTGTTAGTCTGGTTTAGTTTGGGTGTTAGTCTGGTTTATAAGTGTAGTTTGGGTGTTAGTCTGGTTTAGTTTGGGTGTTAGTCTGGTTTATAAGTGTAGTTTGGGTGTTAGTCTGGTTTAGTTTGGGTGTTAGTCTGTTTATAAGTGTAGTTTGGGTGTTAGTCTGGTTTAGTTTGGGTGTTAGTCTGTTTATAAGTGTAGTTTGGGTGTTAGTCTGGTTTAGTTTGGGTGTTAGTCTGGTTTAGTTTGGGTGTTAGTCTGGTTTAGTTTGGGTGTTAGTCTGTTTATAAGTGTAGTTTGGGTGTTAGTCTGGTTTATAAGTGTAGTTTGGGTGTTAGTCTGGTTTAGTTTGGGTGTTAGTCTGGTTTAGTTTGGGTGTTAGTCTGGTTTATAAGTGTAGTTTGCGTGTTAGTCTGGTTTAGTTTGGGTGTTAGTCTGGTTTATAAGTGTAGTTTGGGTGTTAGTCTGGTTTAGTTTGGGTGTTAGTCTGTTTATAAGTGTAGTTTGGGTGTTAGTCTGGTTTAGTTTGGGTGTTAGTCTGTTTATAAGTGTAGTTTGGGTGTTAGTCTGGTTTAGTTTGGGTGTTAGTCTGGTTTAGTTTGGGTGTTAGTCTGGTTTAGTTTGGGTGTTAGTCTGGTTTAGTTTGGGTGTTAGTCTGTTTATAAGTGTAGTTTGGGTGTTAGTCTGGTTTAGTTTGGGTGTTAGTCTTTTTATAAGTGTAGTTTGGGTGTTAGTCTGGTTTATAAGTGTAGTTTGGGTGTTAGTCTGGTTTAGTTTGGGTGTTAGTCTGGTTTATAAGTGTAGTTTGCGTGTTAGTCTGGTTTAGTTTGGGTGTTAGTCTGGTTTATAAGTGTAGTTTGGGTGTTAGTCTGGTTTAGTTTGGGTGTTAGTCTGTTTATAAGTGTAGTTTGGGTGTTAGTCTGGTT